>NC_048300.1:68026722-68027057 GCF_013100865.1 Trachemys scripta elegans | reverse complement strand
GGGGGCAGGAGTGGGGAGAGGGATTGGAGCAGTCAGGGGACAGGGAGCAGAGGGGTTTAGATGGGTTGGGAGTTCTGGGGGGGGGCTGTCAGGGGGTGGGGAGTGGTTGGATGGGGCGTGGGAGTCCCAGGGGTCTGTCTGGGGGTGGGGGTGTGGATAAGGGTTGGGGCAGGCAGGGGACAAGAGGCAGGGAGGCTTAGATAGGGGGTGGAGTACTGGGAGGCAGTTAGGGGCAGGGGTCCCAGGAGGGGGCAGTCAGGGGACAAGGAACGGGGGGAGGTTTGGGGGTTCTGCGGGGGCAGGAAGTGGGAGGGGCAGGGGCGGGGCTCCTCCCG
>NC_048300.1:67938141-68026695 GCF_013100865.1 Trachemys scripta elegans | reverse complement strand
GGGGCGGGGGCGGGGCTCCTCCCGTCCTCTTTTTTGCTTGCTGAAATATGGTAACCCTACTATAAATGCATATGCACATTGCTGTGGACACTTAGTTAGGTCTTTGAAACTGCAACATGAATGGAGATGAGGCTACAAAAAACATCATTAACACAGTTATACTTCAAGTTTTCTTAAAATCCTCAAGGTGGACCAGTCGCGCAATCTAACATGTGAGTGCTCACAATTCGTATTCTGAGCTCTGTCCTGTGCATATTTTTCTGACCAATGCTCAGCATGCATAAACTAGCCAAGCATATTTCCTCAGCCAGAAGGACATCCTGCCTTTCAAGGTGAAGAGAACAGAGCTATTAAGGGGTGGGGATCTAGGACAAATCAAAACATGATCTTCCTGAGGAACAGATGGCCTGTTTGCATAGAATGAATTGGTATGGGATAGTCTTGGCTCTTTCCACTACCAGGAGGGAGGGTGAAACTTTAAAAGAAAAAACAGTATTAAAAGGATTTATGGATTGGGAAATAAGGCTAGAAAAGGGAAGTCTGAGTCTTAAAGCTGCTTAGGGTACATTCAGCATCACAAATTATGCTGAATGGCTACATTTCACTTGGCAGCATTTTATCCTCTAATCACAAAACCAGATTTGTGTCGTGCATTTTACTTCTTTCATTCATACAGAAAACTGAAACTAGTTAGCTACATTAGGGTGTATTCTCCAATAGTATTCAGACCACAAAAATTAGTCATTTGAAACTTTAAAACACCTAAACAAATAAATCTTTGTGTTTCTGGTGAATACTGCAAGCTTATCCACCTTAATGTGTGATGCAACCAATCCCAAAGAATTCGCTTAAAAGCTATTAATTGGAAATCCTTGATAACATGGCACTAGGATAAATGCTGACCAGCCAAATTTTCTAGGTTGAACGTGTGCTTATATTTTGTACCAGATATGGGGAATAAAGAGTCAATGCAGATTTACCTTTAAATCGGCAAAATGTTGGCCAAAATCTACAGCAATTTTTTATTTAGTTTGCATCTGTACTCTGTCCTAAATTTGTTGGAATAACTGACCTGGCTATAAATGGGCAGAACACATGTAAGAGCAAAGACACTCTAGTAAGAGTGTGCTTATTAAGAAGTTATTATCACCTCATTTATTCTATTTTAAAATTTCACACAGCAGAATAGCTGAATAGTCGTTTTACCTGAACCAAGAATTAGATTTTATAAAAAGATATTTCTGATGGAAAAAAAAAAAATGTTTGGCCTGCCGTCTTCCTAAATTGACATTGACATCTTTCTCTACCATTTTGGCAGATATGCAATATAGTGTATCAAATAATTTATAAAACAGAAAAAAATAAAAGAAAAAAGGGCATTTTAAACGATATATAAATCCTTCATCAGTTTTTCTGGTCTTCAAATGCTTCCCCCCACCCTTGCTTTTTGCATTAAAAATTCAGGTCTTGTCTAAGCCATACTGTGTTCCCAGAAAAACAGTAGTGAGGAGCTGGTGAGATTATATTGCATTACAACTACAATGCAGGTGAAACCTGACAAATTGAAATAAATTACTTTTGTTTATACTGTATTCTCAATTAAGTATAAACTAGATAAATACACTTAAATGCTCTACAAACAACTAAAAGAAAATTTTTTTTACTAACTTGGAAGTTTTAACTACCACCTTTTCAATCATTCAAAAATGGAGCACATTTTACCTGGATATCTTTGAGACAGAACTTTGGACACTATGATTGCATTTTTTCCCAAAGTAAATCTGTAGAATAGAAACTCTTCAAATTGTTCTAATCTAACAGAAATCTACTGATTATATATTGCAGTTTTGTAAAGCAACTGTAATTGTAAAAATGTAATAGGTGAGACCCAGAATATTTTGCGCTTCCAGCTGTTTCTGTAGTAAAATTTAATATTTTAACACTTACCCTCTTTAATAAGATGACCTGGAAGCATTTTATAGCACTTCTCATGTATAGAGAAGAATTAATACTACTGCCTCTTAAAAAAATAAAACTATTCACAACAATCCCAAAGCTCCTAATTTATTTTGATTTTTACAAGGAGACCACAGCAGAAACATGGAAGACTAGAATTTATATTGGTAATACTTCTGAGTTTAGAGCCCAAAACACCCTTTTTTCAAAAGTAAAATTATTTCAAGCTACCTTATGCTTCATGACAAAAGGAAAAAGGCCAAACCAACAAATTTTACTTTACCAAGACTACTAATGATAAACTTACTTTCTTTTCTCGCTACGCTTCTTTAACTGGAATATGGGACTTGATTAAAGAACAGTTTTACATGTGGTTTTGCTTTATTTACGTACTTGAATTAAATTCCTTCCTGCTTATCTTTTTGTGCAAACCTCTCCTAATTCAGTTAATGACTCTCTATTAAATTTATCTTGCTCTAAGTGCTTTTTTATTTATTTAAAAAAAAACTGTAATAAAAAAACTGGGCAAAGCTGGGTGGACCTGGTAACCATCTTCCAATATATAAAGGGCAGTTATAAAAAGGACGGTGATCAATTGTTCTCCATGTTCACTGAAGGTAGGACAAGAAGTAAGGGCTTAATCTGCAGCAAGGAAAATATAGGTTAGATATTAGGAAAAACTTTCGAGCTATAAGGATAGTTAAGTACTGGAATAGATTTCCAAAGGAGATTGTGGAATACCTGCAATTGGAGGTTTTTAAGAACAGATTACACAAACACCTATTAGGGATGGTGTAGGTGTACTTGGTCCTGCCTCAGCACAGGGGGCTGGACTAACTGACCTCGAGGTCCCTTTCAGTCCTATATTTCTGTGATTATTTTTGTGGTTGTGCTGCCCCAAAAACTTTAGTCCTTGTTAGCCAAAGTAGTAAGAGTCCAGAAACTACTTCTAAACCTGTGGAGTTTTTTGCTTGAGAACATTATGCCAATTTGGAATGGGCCATTTGTTTTTTAATAAGACTTTAATGGCAGCCTATTAACATTTCAAAAGCTGATAGTTAGTCATCAATAATGAGTTTCAGCACCACCCAAAAAAGGGGCATGTTATTGTACACAAATTTTAAACTGTCATGTAATTTAATATATTGTGCTACAAGTTCTAGCAATACTGGGGGAGAGGGGGGAGATGGGGGAAGCAGTTAAAGTGATTTCCCCTTAGCTGAGCCAAGGAATCTGTGTGGACAAGAACAGCAACTTTCCCGATATTCCATTGTATTAGAGATTTGATGTATTTGAAAGAATATGCAGAACTAGTTGTGATTTTGTTTCTTTGCAGTTATTCAGATTACTGAGTAAGATATTTATGGATGCTGCCAAAGTCCCTTAGTAAGCAACATTTTTTATTATTGAGGCTGTCATCATTGCAGAAGAGGACTCTGACAGGGAAAAGTAAAATAAGGTACTCCTCTTTTCCTCTTGTAAAAGGAAAAGTAGCATCTCTTTCTGATATCAGCAGAATGTCTTTAATCCTAAATCTGGGCTCTGGCTTCACCCCTGTAATTTACCTCTTCCTCTGCTTTCTGGCTGTTGCAAGCAGGGACACTTTTGCTATTCTGTCCCACTGCTGTCCTGCCTGCATTTCTCCTTCCCCTTGCCCCCCAGACCCTGATGGCAGAAGAAACCACTGTGATAATCTAGTATCAGAGGGGTAGCCGTGTTAGTCTGAATCTGTAAAAAGCAACAGAGGGTCCTGTGGCACCTTTGAGACTAACAGAAGTATTGAGAGCATAAGCTTTCGTGGGTAAGAAACCTCTTGTATAACACAGGCCACAAAACTTCCCCAAAATAATTCCTACCTAGAGCATATCTCTTAGAAAAACATCCAGTCAAGATTTTTTACCACAACTCTTGGTAAACTGTTCCAAGTCACCTCTTAACTTTCTCTTTGTTAAGATAAAAAGATTGGAGCTCCTTTAATCTGTCACTATATACAGGCATATTTCTAATCCTTTAAATCATTCTTGTGGTTCTCCTCTGAACCCTCTAAAATTTATTAACATTCTTCTTGAATTGTGGACACCAGAACTAGAAACCATATGCCAACAGCGGTCACACCAATGCCAAATATAGAGGTAAAACAACCTCTCTACTCCTACTCAAGATTCCTCTGTTTATGCATCCAAGGATCATATTAGTCTTTTTGACCACAGCTGAACATATACTCCCAGTGCAATGCTGATTATTCTCTATCATCCCCAAATCTTTTTCAAAGTACCTGCTTCCCAGGAAAGAGTCCCCCATCCTATAAGTATGGGCTACATTCCTTATTCCCAGATGTATTCATTTAGTCATATTAAAACACATTGTTCGCTTGCTCCCAGCTTACCAAATGATCCAGATTGCTCTATATCGGTAGCCTGTCCTCTTCATTATTTAGCACTCTCCCAATTTTTGGGTCCTCTGCAAATTTTATCAGTGGTGATTTTGTTTTCTTCCAGGTCATTGATAAAAATGTTATATACTGTAGGACCAAGAACGGATCCCTGTGAAACCCCAGCAGAACACACCCATTCTACTATGATTTCCCCATTTACAGTTACATTTTGAGACCTATCAGCCAGCTTTTAATTCATTTAATGTGTGCCATGTTAATTCTGGATCTTTCTAGTTTTTTAAAAATCAAAATGTCATGTGGTACTAAGTCAAATGCCTTACAGAAATCTTAGTGCATTACATCAACACTATTACCTTTATCAACCAAACTTGTAAGCTCACAAAAAATCAAATTAGCGAGGATCTATTTTCCATAAGCCTATGCTGACTGGCATTATATTACTGACCTTTAGTTCTTTATTAATAAGTTATCTATCTCCTAGAACTGGAAGGAACCTTGAAAGGTCATTGAGTCCAGCCCCTTGCTTTCACTAGCAGGACCAAGTACTGATTTTTGCTCCAGATCCCTAAATGGCCCCCCTCAAGCATTGAACTCACAACCCTGGGTTTAGCAGGCCAAAGCTCAAACCACTGAGCTATCCCTCCCCCCTAATTAATTGAGTCCCGTATCAGCCATTCCATTATCCTGCCCAAAATAGGGGTCAGGCTGATAGAACTATAATTACCTATTCATCCTTTTCAAATATTAGCACAAAATTAGCTTTCTTCCAATCTTCTGGAACCTCCCTAGTGTTCCAACATTTATTGAAAATTCACATAATCAGTTCAGCGAGCTCCTCAGACAGCTGTTTTAAAGCTCTTGGATGCAAGTTATCTGGATCTGCTTATTTTAAAATGCCTAATTTTAGTAGCTGCTGTTTAACGTCCTCCTGAGATACTATTGGAATGGAAAGAGTGTTATCAGATGTGGCTACATCATGTTTTTTCCCCAAATATAGAACAGAAATAGTTATTGAATGTTTTTGCCTTATTATTGATAATTCTACCATTTTCATCTAGCAATGGACCAATACTACTGTTGGGAAAAAAAAGGAACCCAATAGATTTAAAAAAAAACCCAAAACCCTCCTTATTGTCCTTAATTCAGCTGGCTGTTGATTTCTCCTTGTGCCCCTTTGTTTTCCTTAGGAGTTTTTGACAATTCCAAGCTCCTGATTTATATTCATTACTATCAATTTCCCCTTTCTTCCATTTTTTTTTAAATGGCAGCTTTCACTTCCCCTCTAAGCCAAAGTCAGTTTGTATTTTAAACCGAGACAGCCTTCTTGGATTGTGGGTTTTTAAAGCATCTAGTAAAGTGTTCCTAAACAATTCCCAATTATTATTCATATTTTTTCTGACTGAATTCTTCCTTCCAGCCTTTAATCCTCTCTTCCGAGTTAATAGTTGCAATGCTGCCTCTGCTGTTGCTCATAGCTTCCAAAAGTGATACCAGAATAAAACTAACCAGGATCCTTGTTAGTTTCACTGATGGAAACAAGGATATGAAACATGGCAGTGGAAACCGACAAGAATCTTGCTCATCTGCACTCTGCTGCAGCTTGTGGAAGCTGCTTGCAGCAATGCAGGCAATAGAGCTCTCTGTCAAGTTTGGAAGAGCACGTATCACTTTAACCTCTGTTGATAAATTACTTTTGCAGCCATAAATGCTAGAACTGTTATTAAAAGCTTATATGCTGAAAAAGATGGCAGCCATCCAAGAAAGTTTTCTAATCATCCTGCAAGTGGATTTCTCAAGCCCTGGCTACCCAAGCTCTAAATATATACACATTATGTATACATAAAAAACACACACACACAGCTCAATTAAAAACAATTCTCCCACTATATCCATCAAGTTTCTTCATATTGGGGTGGACTACTGGATATCATTTATGACAGTTGGCAATATGATTTGATACATGGATTTAATGTTGTGATGTGCTCTGAAGAATTTAATGGGCAAACAATATTTAAATAACTATTAAGACACTGCAGTGATTTTTTTTTTTAACCCTAAAGGTGATATCTTAAGCTATCAAATCATAGTACTCTTTTAGAACATTCTTAAAGTCATTAAAATGTTGATGGAATTCCATTTTACACAAAGCATGGGCATAATGTAATCACTAGTCAATAAGCCTTAATTATTAGTTACTCCATCTACAATACTTTAACCAGAGATTGTAGTTGCGGGATGGTCAATACTGAAGATAAAAAATGTTATTTCAACTCAACAACTGCAGTGTGCTTAGATAGCTACATGAAACATAGTATGATCCCTGATCACTAGCTGATAATCCTGAAATATCCAAGTTATTCAACAAGTAGAGCAGTTAAGTACATGAACATCTGATAAGAGGCATACCAATATTTAGACAAATTAACACAAAAATATTGCCAGAAAGTATACTTATTATGAATACCATGGTCTCTATCAGTTTAGTTAGTGGTATTCAGTTTCTAGAAATTTCCCCCTTTAAGTGGTTCCTTATGAAACATCAATATCAGAATCATGCTGTTCTAACAGAAAATTCCTCAAAAGCAGATCCAAAGTTTTTGGAAGAACTAGTCTTTTCCCCATTTTATGGTCTTCTTGCTAAAATAGCATTATAGTGATAAGGATTTTAGACTAGCTCCCCACTCTGAGCACGTACAGCGCGAACTTGTCCAATATATCTCAGTTGTAGAAATTTTACTTTATCTACTACAGACAGTCCCAGAACTTCTTCTGAAAAATATACTACATGGCAAATGTGTACAGAATTATTTACAGAATGCAGAGGGGGTATAAGAGATAGCTGTGCAGGTTGGAGGTGTTGAACATCTGGGGGCTATTTGATAAACAGGCTACAGGAACACCCTTTGAGCAGAAAACTTTGAAACGTTCATGCCCTCCAGAATTAATAGAATGGTCATGTTGCAAATTTTATCAGCCAACTTATTTTTTATTAGCAAACCCTAAGGTACAACAATTTAGACTAGCAGCTCCTATTGGCCAAGATCTGATTCCTCAGTGTTGGAAGGAGCTATTTTTCACAAAACACAGGAATGGTACAGTGAAATGATTAAAATAGCAGCTTTTGAGAGTGAGTGTTACTTATGAAAGATTGTCCAAAGTCTGAAAGAATGGTCTAATTTTTCAATTTATTCAGATTGACTGGAAATTGTTCCTAATATGGCATGAATGGTAAATTATTTTGAACACAAATTATTTCAATGTTTAATCAAACTGTGCCAAGTGGCTGGCCTTCATCCTCATTATTCACAGGCTTGAGAGATTACTTCACTGACTTTCTTGCCTGAAATATGTTTTTAAATCAATAATTCTAGAACTATTAATACAAACAAATTGAGTATGTAACTGCGGCTTTAGCTATTTTCTGAAATTCAGAATGAATGTTACAAAAATATTAAGGGAAAAAAGTACTTATCTTACAGCACCACTTGACAAGGCAGTAATACCACCACCAGTAGTTGAGGACATTCAGCAATCCAGCACCTGATGAAGCAGGTTGCTGATACCCTGCAAATTCCTCTGGAAGAAATCAAGGAATCCCATCACAAGCTCCTGGACATACTGCACACTTCTGCTTCAATACAGGTGGCACTGTCAATTAATGAAGCCCTTCTTGAGCCAGCCAAGACCACCTGGCAAACTCCAGCAATGCCTCCTCCATCCCCATGCAAGTGGGCCAATAAACAATATTACGTCCAAACCCAGAATTTTAAATTTTTGTTTCTTCATCCGACACTAAATGCTCTGTTCAAGAATACACTCAGTGAAACGGGCAGGGCACATACCAAAAAAGCCACCCCATATATTGAGGGGCAGAAACATCTGGACCTTTCTGGTTGTAAAAGCTACTCTTCAGCAACATTACAGTTCAGGATAGCTAATTACCAGGCGCTGATGTCAAAATAAAACTACCTGAACTATAAGAAGTTTAATGCTTTTATTGACCATTAGCCACAGGAACACTGAGAACAGTTTAGCACCATTTTAAAGTCAGCTCTTGGCAAAGACATCCCTGCAGATTTTGCTTCATGCAGCAGACACTGCAACCAGGACTGTTTCCTCCACAGTAATGAGTTGAACTTCCTGGCTACACAGTTGTTTTGTTTTCTGTGAAGCGTACAAGTGAGTGTGGCAGATGTGCCTTTTGATGGCCACAAGCTCTTCATAGGCTCCACAGAAGACTCACTTCATATCCTAAAAGGACTATAGGGCAACATTCAGTTCTTTAGGGATACACACACCTGCAAATAAGAAAATTTAGCTGATCTCAATGTATGCAAAGATCCCATCCTGCTCAATTTTCCATCTTCTGTAGACCACCGGAACCACTGGCTAAAAGGTTGAGATTTTCTAAAAAGAAGCATGCAACTACCTTGATGGCATCATCCCAGCCATTAATATTGTCCAAATTTCAGTTCTGATGGTTTGGTCAAGAATCCAAAACACCCAATAAGCAGGGTTTTTCAGCTGTATTACACAACTCCCTTTCTTTGGTTTGGGCCCCTCTCTTTATTCCATGGGAGGCTGTAACATTGGACAGATGAGTATTGGAGGCCATCTACATTACATTATCTATCCGATTTACCTCCATCCTACCCTCCCATCACCCTTCCCTGTCTCTCTTCAGGAACTTATCTCACGATTATTTGCTGACACAGGGTATCTTATTGCTCCTAAGTCTAGTGGCCACAGAAACAGTTCCACTTCCACACCAGGGAAAAGTTTCAACTCAACATATTTTCTTATACTCAAGAAAAACAGGGATTGGAGGCCAATGCTGGATCTTAGACAGAACAGGCATGTCAGACATCTGAAATTCAGGATGACGTGTCTAGCAGCTATAATCCCCTCCCTGGAATCTGAGGACTGGTTTGTGATCCTCAACCTCAAAAATGCCTACTTCCATGTTGTATTTTATCCATCTCACAAAAAGATTTCTTCGTATCACATTAAATCACAATCATTACCAGTACTGGGTCCTACCCTTTGACCTGTCTTCTGCCCTACAGGTGTTCTTAAAAATCATAGCGGTCATAGCTGCCTATCTGACGGAGAGGTCATTGAATTTCTACTATAAAAGTCTGATCTTTTTTCCCCTTAATTTCATTGGGCCATTATAAAACTTCCTTTGAATGTAGAAACAAGAAATGCCTAAGACATTAGCAACAGCACAGGAGTCAGATGGTTTCTTACGCTTCGCTGGGAAAGTAGAACCAAGCAGTTGTACAAAACCTTCTTTAGATTTTGCTGTACTTGAAGAGTTGTACAAATTTGAAATTCATTAATGATTGTTAAAGTAGTGTTTTTTTGTTAAAGTGGTTTGTTTTTTTAATAAAAGTAAATTTGGTGATGACTTCACTTTATGGCGCTATCTTAAATCTAGCTGTGTATTAGGTGTAGAAACACTTTGGAAAAACACTATCAAACACTGGTCTAAACCAAGTGAGAAACTTTTTTCTATCCTTACAAAAGATGCTTGGGGCAGCTTCTTTACAAAGCCAGAGATTTCAGCATACAGTAAAAGCTTTTTTAATCCGGCAAGTTGGGGAAATGAGGGGGTGCCAGTAACTGAAAAAAATCTGGTTAACTAGAAGGGAGGGAGTTTGGATGCAGGAGGGGGTGCAGGGCTGGGGGTGGAGTTGGCCAATGGGAGCTGTGGAGGTGGCGCCTGCGGGCAGAGGCAGCACGCAGAGCCACCTAGCCGCACCTCGGCCTAGGAACAGCAGGGACAAATCACCGTTTGTGGGGAGCTGCATGAGGTGAACACCCCCCAGATCCAGCATCCCGAGCTCCCCTCCTACCCCCCAACCTCCTGCCCTGATCCCCCTCTGGCACCCAAACTCTCTCCCAGAACCTGCACCCCGCATCCCCTTCCATCCCCACACCCCCCTCCCGCACTCCAAACCCCTTGTGGCAGTTCCTCCGCCTAGGAGTAGCAGGGACATGTCGCTGATTCCGGGGAGCCACACTGAATCAGGTAAGGAGCCTGTGAGCCCCGTGCCAACCGGACTATAAACCGGACTTTCTATGAAAATCAGAAATGCTGGTTTATAGAGCTATAGGGCTGTATAACACAGCTTTTACTGCATATAGTTTCCACATATTAAAAAAAATTGGCTCATGGGTCCAACAGGCCAGATTTGGCCCGCGAGACAACACAGTTTCTCCCCGAATGGGTCTGGATCGTCTCCATAGACACCGTGCCAGGAGGCCTCCATTTTGATCTACAAAATGGAAGCCTCTGCACAGCGTGACCTCACGCATCTGGTGTGTTTGAGGTCATGCTGTGCAGAGGCCACCATTTTGTATATCAAAATGGAGGCCTCCTGGCATGGTGTGACCTAGACACAGGTACCATGTGTGAGAGGTCACATTTTGTGGAGGCTGCCATTTAGCAAAATGATGGCTTCCTGGTGTAGCATTTGTGGAGCAGATCTGGACACATTGTCTGTGCAGAGGTGGCAGTGCAAATGCCATTTTGCCATTTGCACCATCCGGTTGTGCAAGCATCCAGCTAAGAAACTTGAATCCAGAAGATTTATCTATGGGCAGCAGCCTTATCAGAACATCCTTTCTGCTTGAGCTCGTAGGAGCTTGTGCTAGCCTTTTCTGAGATGGGAATCTGCAATGGCTTGTAAGCTCCTTAAGGCGGGGCCTGCATCTTCTTTTTTGGCATTCGATAAAGAATTATTGTGAGTCATTGTCTCTGTGCTGCCCTAATATAACCAGACAGGGTGTTCCTAAGTCCCAGCCTTATTTGCTTAGTGAATCTGTAATAAGAGGCACAATGAACTCATTTTTATGCAGTGTATCTGCTTCAACCTCCAGCAGTGAGGCTAGCAATGCAGTTATGAATGAAAAACAAGAGTGCAAGAAACATACTCACAAATATGCTGAGGCTTTCTTTGAGTATGGCTTCACTGGTGTTTTTGTCAAGAATGAAGAAAGGCTAAAATGCTTGCTATGGCACATACAGTTATCTAGCGAAAGCATGAAGACTAATAAGCTCTTGGAAACTTTTCACAAGGAAAAGAGAAAAAACAAGGTCATTTTCCAGCGCCAGAAAGAAGAGCCATAACCATCTGACCACACTCAAAAGGCCTCATTTGAGCTGAGTTACTGTACTGCATAGGCCAAGAAGCCTCACCAAATTGGAGAGTCTTTGATTTTGCCACTTGCAATTGATATGGTGAAGATAACATAAGGGAAAACAAGGCAAACAAACAAAGCTGTACCATTCTCCATCAACACAGTGAAGGATGGAGACAATTGGAGCAGATCAGAAAAACACTGGTGGAGCATCTGGGGGAGGGGGAAGAAAAAAAAAAAAAAAAAGGTGCTTTTTGCTTTTCAAGCTGATGTGACCATTGAGGGTCATGATGCATATTTCTTGGGTTTTGTGAAATACACATGGGAGGATGCAGTTCCCAAAGATAATCTGTTCTGTCTCCCTCTTCCTGAACGTGAGACATCACAAGGAATGTTCGATGTGCTACATGCAAGACAAAAATATCCCACATGATCACACAGTGGGCTTTTGCATAGATGGGAGCTCCATCTATGGTAGGCCACAAGCAGGTCCAAATGCCTTGGTAAAGAAAGTTGCACTGTCTGCTATGTGGATGCTCTGCATGATTCAGAGAGAATAACTGTCATGTAAAGATCAGAGTCCAGAGCTAGGTCAGCAGGTCTTGTCTATTGTGAACTACATCAAGACTCAGTTTTTTCAGGCAGATCTATTTGCAAAACAGAAGATTGGGGGGAAGGGCGGTGTTGATCATGTCGTCTTCTTGTTCCATACTGAAGCTTGTTGACTCAAGAGGAAAAGTACTGCGACAATTTTTTGAACTGAGGAGCTGAGTGCCTATGCAATGGACTGCAAAAAGAGTGAATTAATTAATTTTCTATATGACCAAACAAAGATGTGCCTTCTTGTCTATGTCAGACATATTTGGGAAAGTGAATGAACTGAATACAGGTCCGCAAGGAAAGGACACACATATACTTCAGCTGAGTGATCAAATCACAGAATTCATGAAGAAAATTGTTTTCTGAAAGTATAATCTATTGCAGAGAAACGATGAATCCTTCCTGCAGCCTTACAAGTTCCTGGCAGATAAAGGAATTATTCAGCCTCCCACACAGGTGATGGCTGAGCATCTCAGCCACCTAGAACAACAATTTGCATCCTTTTTCTCCAACTTTGACATGACAAAGTATGACTGGGTGTGAAACCCCTTTCAAAGCAAACCTGATGTCATGGATTTGCCAGCAGCTGAAATTGAACAGCTTATCGAAAGTTCCTGAGATTGATTCTTGCAAGGAACATATGCCCAATATTCTGTCTCTCAGAGTTCTGGTTCACGGTCAACAATTAATATCCTGAATTCTCAACACATACCTTGAAACTGATGGTGCCATTTGCAAGCAAATATTTGTGTGAAGCTGAATTCAGCACACTTGTGTCCACTGAGTCTTGATATTGATCTACTGTTGATGTCACATCAGAGATTAGATGTGCAATTTCTACCATGATGCTAGACTTTGAGAAGCTGTGTTGCAACACACAAACCCATGTAGCACATCACAGAGCATTAAATCAGGGGTCTCAAACATGCGGCCCGTGGGGCCCAGCGCCCCCTCTGCCCCCCCCCGAGTTATTTTATGTGGCAGCTAAGCTCTCTGCTCCCCAATGTTTGGGGCCGGGTCTCTCCCCCGGCCCCGCCTGCCACCCCCACGCGTCTCCCCAGAGTGTCCCCCAGACTCACTTGCTGCCCCCTCACCGCCCTGAGCCTGCAGCTCATGCTGACTCCACTCCGCTCTGCTGGCTTCCGGCATCACCTGCTGCTGCAGGGTCCTAGTGCCCCCCTCCACTATAACCAGGGCAGACTGCCCTTCCCCTTCCCTTCTGCTCTAGTTCTGAGCCTCTCCAATGCCCCAAGCCGGTCATCCCCAGGCCCACAGCCCTCACCCCTGCACCCCCTCCTATCCCCAAACTCCATCCCAGAGCCTGCACCCCGCCCCCCTGCCCAGCCCGGAGCCTGCACCCAAACTCCATCCCAGAGCCTGCACCCCAGGCCCCCTCCCCCACCCAAACTCTCTCCCAGAGCCTTAGGCAGGTGGGGGGTGGAGGTTCTGGGCACCACCAAAATTTCTACAAACCTGCCACCCCAGAAGAGGCAGAGCAGGAGTGGAGTGGTGGTGCAGCCCAGTGCAGTGGGGGCGGCTTTAACAGAAGTAAATCTAACTACGTGCGTGTTTTGTCCTTTGAGTGAGATGCATTACTGTTGGTGGCACTTAGCACTTTCCAGGGGGGAGGAGCAGGGAGCCACGCACTCAGGGGAGGAGGTGGAGAAGAGATGGGGCAGGGGCGGGGCCTCATGGAAGGGGTGGAGTGGGGGCAGGGCCGGGGGCAGTGAGGGGGTGTGTCAGTGATGCAGCCCTCAGGCCAATGCATTAGTCCTCATGTGGTTGAAAGAATATTTCACTGCAATAAAACAAAAACAAAAAAACTTAGGATCATAATTTACCAGTTAGCCTTGAAATTTAAAGTTAAAGCTCAACTTTTCAACTCCCAACCAAAACATCTGCATACGCTAAAGCCCAGTTAAGATCACCCAATCAACTTGAAGTAACTCTTGCATACATCTTTGCATTTTATAAGCTAATGACAGCTGAGGACATAATTTCATGCTAAATCAACTTTACCCAAAAACACTTCCATCCCATAAACATATTTTAGTGATAGTGACTTGTGTACTAGTGCATTAAAACCCAGGATATGAAGCTAAATTAGTAGGGATTAATTTTTTCTTAATATTTATTTAAAAAAAACAACAGGATTAGAAATAAGATGTCTGGTATCGTTTGCCAGATGATGAGAGACTAAAATAACAAAGAAGTCATAATATATGGATGGAAATACCATACATTTCCTTATTTAACAGAGGATACTTCTAGACCCCAAGAGTTGAAATGGCAGGTTGAAGATTTACCAGCAGAAAGATTCCAATGAAGTCCAACATTCCATCTCTGTTTTAAGAAGTACAGGTTAATGTTCTCTCTTCTTCACAATCAAGATAAAAGTAATTATAGCAGTTGTTTCGAGGCCTCCACTCTGACCTACAATATGCTGAGCACCTTCACTATCAAATGAAGTCAATGAAAGATGTTACGCTTTTCTTTGGACACAAAGGAATTTGGACATACTATGTCTAAAAGGAAACAGAACTGTATTAAATGGGAATTCATTTCCCCTTGTATTTGCTTGTAGCCATTATTGGGTCATTTCTCATGGACTACTAGACATCTAACATTAATGTCAGTGTTGATTCTTTTACCTCCCGATTCATCTTTTTCCTTTATATCTCCTTTGTCAGCATACTGAAGAGGCCATTCCAACTGAAATCTGCCCAGAGGATGAAATTATTTCTTTAAATTTCTTCATTTCATGATACATTATTGCCTTCAGTATTAGTATAAAACAATGGTGCCCAACCTTATTACACAAGAGGGCCACAAAAACCTAAGCACAACCTTGTGTGAGCCAAACAGATTCTACATATGTTTAAAAGATTTAAAGTCACCTTAATTTATAGTTTAAGTTCAGCTTGTTTTGTATGTATTTAGACAGACAATACTGTTCATAGAAATAACCTATTTACACAATTATGTAAACATGACAACAAAACGCTAATGAATCAGCTGTTAGTATATTGTGTTGACACAGGCCCCATGGGCCTTATGAAATGCTCGAGGGGGTTGGGGGGGGGAGGGAGGCGCGTACAGCCTGCAGGCCATAGATTGGGCACCCTTGCAATAAAAGAAGATTGCAGTTCATATTTAAGTCAGTTTCCATTTGTTTTCACCCAATAATCAGGTTGATCTTCACCATTTGGGGGTGAGGGAGCTCCCTAAGACAGCATCTAAATTAATTTGATGTTAAATTGTTGCTGGAGGTTTGGAAAATGGACTTGTAGCTATGTTTTGATGCCACTGAAAGTGTCTCAATACAGGATCCAGCCTAAATGTTCTGTTCAACTTAAATAGTTTCACTTAACAGCACATCTGATCTTAAAGAATCTAAGAGAAATTGTTTTCTGCACTTAAGATGAGTGCATGTCCTTATTAGTTAACAAGATAAAGAATTGTTTTCATTATTTCAGTCTATTCAATTGCTCGTCTATCACTTTCTCCAACACTGAGCATACTGAACTAGATAAATTCACACAATGTTTGGTAGCTACTAAAAAGTATTCACCCATTTGCAGAATCCATCAGTGTCTTTCATTTTATTAAAAGACAGAAGGCGACTCCAATAAATGCAACTTTGAAGTGTGAAAAATAAGATGAGCTAGCCAGAAGAAACTACATCTGATGCCCTGCCAACCTTCCAGAAATTTTAGCAAACCAACCCCCATAACAGCTTACAGCTCCCTTTACTTCCTCCCTCTTTTCAACTTCCAGTGACAGTTTATTCCACCCACTACCAATGCTGCTGTCTTCAATCCATGAGTCCATCAATTCCCCTGCCCCCAAGTACTAGAAAGATTTATAAATGTCTTATTGTTTTCAAAATAAAATAAAATCCAGTTTTCATCTTTTACTTTTTACCTTTCCAGAGTAAAGTTTTCATTCACAGACTGAAATTACAGCTTAATTTTTCTATTATGAAAAAAAACTCTTATGTTCATGTAAATACTCACTTAGGAAGGGGAAAAAAAATGCACAAATACAAAAATGTGAAATAATTGGCTAGGCAGCAGAACTACAGAAAAGGATATGGGGGTTATGGTGGATCATAAAGTGAATACATGTCAATGTGATGCTATTGAGAAAAAGGCAAATGTCATTCTGTTTTAAACAGGACTGTCATAAGTAATCGTGGGAGCTGGGAGATAGTTGTTCCACTCTACTCAGCACTGGTGAGGCCTCAGCTGGAGTACTCTGGGCACCACACTTTAAGAAAGATGTGAACAAATTGGAGAGTGCCCAGAGGCGAGCAACAAAAATGATAAAAGGTTTAGAAAACCTGACCTGTGAGGAAAGGTTGAAAGTATTGGGCATGTTTAGTTTAGAGAAGAGAAGCCTGAGGTGGGATATTATAAACAGTCTTCTAATATTTAAAAGATTGTTATAAAGACGACTGATCAATTATTATCCACATCTATGGGGGTAGGTCAATTCATACCTGGCTTAACTTGCAGCAAGGGAGATTAAGGTTGGATCTTACAAAAATCTTTCTAATGATAGTTAAGCACTTGAACAGGTTCCTGGGGAGGTTATCATCAGGATTCCAGTTTTTTTAATAAATTAGACAAAAATCTATCAGAGATAATCTAGGAGGTACCTTAACCCTGCCCTGGGGGACAGGAAGGAGGGGGAAGTGGGCAAGAGGACCTCAAGGTCCCTTCCCATACTACATTTCTATGAATCAGTGTTATGGAGGTTCAATGAGTGAAAAAAATCTGATAAAGCCCCCACTGAGGTGAGGGAGTTTTGTTTGTTTCGGGGTTTAATTTTTTTTCACAGCCCTAGTTTATTCAACTTCACATATGCTGCAATACAGTGTTTGGTGTGTCATGTGCAGTGAAATTTGTTTTAAAAAAGTATTTCAGTTGGAAAAAAATTATAAAAATAATTTTATACAGTTTAAAAAAAAATCAGTTTATGCTTTAATCTAAAAGTATCCCTTAAAAAAAAAAAATGGGATTATGGCTTGGAAAAGAGGATCCTTTTAAGGACTGCTATTTACTTTGCCCCATACTAGAAAAACAGTGAAACATTCATTCAAATTAAAAGGCAGCTAATTTAAAGAAAGTGATAAAAAGGAAATGTCTCTTTAAACATGCAATTTAATCAAACTGGTGTATCTACTCTCTCAAGTTACTGTAAAGGTGAATAGTTTAATAAGATTACAAAGACAGTGCTATAAGAAGTGCCCAAGGTGCCATTTGCCGTTACACCAGCTAGGATGAAGGGATATCAGTAGTCCTACTTTTAAAAGGTATGACCACCACCAGCTAGGATCTGGACGAGTGTCCTTGTTCCCATGTTTACAATAAACATCACCACAGCCAAATGCACATGTGGCTTTTTGTCTTCTCATGACAAGCCAAACAAAAGTTATGGCTGGATACTACCCTGGCAGATAGTCAGCTCTAGTACGGTAGTTAAGCTGTTCAATTATGTATGCCGGACAAGATGATCGTCTTCTAACCTGCTCAAGAGTCAATGGCAAGAAAAGAACTCACCAAAAATGCAAAACATATAATATACGCAAAGAATAAAAACAAAAACACCCCACACAATATAAAACAAATCATACTATTTCCAAAATGACCCAATGCTAGTTTAGTGTGGAGAAAGTGCCCACATTTTAACCACCGTGACATCCAAACCTACTCTGAACAAAACGAAGGAGCACAAGGTTAAAACTCTGAACCCTTGTCTATACTAGTGCTCTCAATATTGCTACCATAGAGAACACATCAATGGTGATAGCAATGGTAGAAAGTTTTAGGGGACAGGACTACTGTACACAAGGTCTGTGAGAATATATAGTGGCAATGTATTAGATGTCACTGGAATGGGACACAGATACAGCAATTACTATTATTATTCAAATCAACTGTGAAACTCCATGTGCAAATTTGAAAGGCATAGCAATCTACCCCCCAGTTTCTCCTTTATAGCCACTGACTTTTTGATGGAAGTGTTTGATAGGTGTTCAACCTATCAAGAAAGTGTTTCAGTTCTAGCCCAATAGCCGACTAGTCACTCCATCCTGCTCAGTCAAGTACTTTGTAGTCTCCTCTTTTCTTGGAAATAAATATTTCACTTAAGAGATTATCTAGATTACAAAAAGAAGTGGACCTCAACCAGATAAAATGAAAGTGAAAGGTGTTAATTTATGCCTATGTTAGGGAAGAGAGGTCACATTTAGCCCAGGCTAACTGCCTTACTAGAATTTAAAGGCGTGTCATCAGAAGAACATGCTAGCTAGCACATTCTAACATCCTAGTGTAGGCTAGACAAGACAAGCAGCCTTGAGCACATACTAGCTTGTCAAGTTGAAATCTAGGTTTCCTCATTTCCAATTTGACCAGCTAGCACACGCTGAAGTACAAATTGCTTTGTCTATGCTAGAACTTTTAGAATGTGTTTGCTAATATGTTCTTTAAGGATACTTGAGTTTTTGTTTTGTTTTTTTTTTAAAAAAAGGAAAAGTAAAAAGACTAGCCTTCCTTCTGTAAAACTTGGTGCACTGTATAAAAGATAATTTTTGAGCTTATTAGTAGTCAGAGAGAATGCAATAAAATCCATAAAGCTATTTTCTTATGCTGTGTTCTAAAAGTTTCCAGCGATGAAAGTAACACCTAAATATACTTTTTTTTTTTTTGGTAAAGAACTCTTTGGTGATTAAGCAAATCAAATCTGGAACGTAAGGAGAAGTTACAATCTTCTGTTGTAATTTACTTTTGGAGGGCAAGTTTATTAAAATAAGCTACAAACCTAAAGTCACTCTCTGTATGCCTTGTCCTTTTCAGCATTTAAAGCCTCTTTAGACTGCCCCAATTCAGCCATTTTAAGGCTAGAACATAAGTCTTACTTCTTTTTTTTTCCTTACATCACTTGTTTGCTTTTACTGTTGCCACACTCCATGGTTCAGTATTAGCCATATTAGTATTAAATATAGTATTAAAATATTTTTATTCTCCCTATATATTGACTAAAATCTAGGTTCTAATGAAAAAATTCAGAACATTAAAATGGAAATAGGAATTTCTAAAGCAATCACTGATTAACGATAATGCCATAAAGTATACACCTCTATCCCGATATAAAGCGGTCCTTGAGAGCCAAAAAATCTTACTGTGTTATAGGTGAAACTACGTTATAGCAAACTTGCTTTGATCTGCCAGAATGCACAGCGCTGCCCCCCTGGAGCCCTGCTTTACTGCATTATATCCGAATTCATGTTATATCGGGTCACGTTATACCTGGGTAGAGGTGTACTAAAATAGAAATTTTAGACAATTCTCATAAATGTTATTGTACATTTAGATGAAGGAATAGAAGGTCTTTATCTTATGGTAGCTTGGGAATCATACATGAATCTATTTTAAAAACAAATTTAATCCTTCTCAAAATATTTCAAGATTCCCAATAGATGTTCAAATCAGGAGGTAACTGCAGAGGTTCCAATATCAAACGTAATAGCTCTTTATCATGTGAACACTCAAAACTAGTGTTCAGTGAAGTTTAGAAAAACCATGAAGTCGTTTAAGAGTCTCCTGTATACACAATTTCCTGATTTGTCTAAAATTAAGGTGCAACAACAATTTAAAGACAAGTTTCCATGGTACTTTTTTTTTCATGCAAAGATATACATAACTTTAAAAAGGAAGGGAAATGAGAATTACTGGCATGAGAGAAAACTTAAAATCCAAGGATGGAGGAGGAGCTCTTTTGCAAAGTTCACTCATACCTGAATTTTGAATCATAACTGTGTTCTCCTTTGTCAACCTGTTTTGTTGTCTCTGAAGAAAGTTAGGTGATGACATCTGGTAAGACTGATAGATTAAGGTGTAATTCTCTCTGTAATATACTATTTGTATTTATTATATTATTTAGTTATAGATTGGCAGATCAACATAAAAAAGTTGCTGCTTCAGATTTCAACCACAGATTTGTATTTACAACCTTATATGCTTCGTACATTCAGAATGTACGAGTTGAACACCTCCAAGAGGAATATCATGCCATGTAACTAGAAAGATGTTTTCCTTAATTTGCAATGAGGTATCAGATTTGATTTATGACCTAGATATCACAATAATCTGAATAGGCTAAATAAGTTTCTTGGGCAGATACCTCTGCTAGTGAAGCCATAAAGGTCAGGTGCCTCTGATACATTTACAAAGTTATTACTTTGGTCACATCAAATATTTTACAATGAGAAAAAGAAAAGAAGGTATATGAGCATGCAGTCACTTTTATGGAGCTATATAATTTTTCCAATGAAGGCTGAAATACAGTTCCAGTATACTGCATGCAGCAGTAGTTACCTAGCAGGCCAGGCCAGTCACCCCACAGTGGTGGCTCCTGCAGCTCCTGCACTGTGGGGCTGGCTGGGCTTGGCTCTCAGCTCTGGATGTTTCAACCACTGGGGTTCCAGTGGCACTCAGGTTTGGCCCCACTCCCAACTGGGGAACATTCTGGCGACTCAATTTTGGGTCCCAAGCCACAGGTTGAGATACCCCAGTATAGAGGATAGGCTGAATTGGTGTAGCTATATTATTGCTTCTTTCCTGTCATACTGTTTAGAAACTACCGTAGTAAAACTGTTCTATTTCAACTGTATCTGAGCTAAAGATCTCATCCCAAATGGCATAACCAATTGGTATACATATCATTGCAGAGCACCTGGGACACATGGTGGACATACCACAAAGCATCAAAAGCTCATTAGGTTCTGACCTATAGTTTTTGCAATGTCTTGTCAATGGGTCCTCTGTAAGAATTAAGCCATATTAAGAGACCTGATTTTATGCTACTTTATATTAGATTATGAACTCTTTGGACCACCTTTTTGTTCTGTTTGTACACTGCTTAATACAGCAGGAGGTCAGACTAGATGATCCCAACAGACCCTTCTGGCCTTAAAGTCAATGACCGGAGATCCTAGGCACTACTGCTATACAAATAATAATACATGGTTTACTTGGCCACTTTCGATCAGTCATAGCAGCTTTACAAACCCTCTATACCAGTGGTTCTTATCCTGGGGTGCATGTACCCCCTAGGGGTGCGAGATGCCCTTTCTGGGGGTGTGAGACATGCTAGATTTTTTTAGAAGGTAAATCATCGAAAACACAAATTAAGCACAGGCACGTAAGTACAACTACTTTGTTTAATCAAACCTATGTATTTATTAACATTATACATTTTTTAATGATTACTGTCATATACAAACAAAAAATGTATTTTCAAGTTTTTAAGCTAATTGTAGTGAAATTATCTCACTACAAAATACAGTGTACCACAAAGTTGTGGGGTATTTCTTGACGCATGCGCAGATATAGAGTTATGATATATCTAGGTTTAAAGAACTGACCTACTTCAATGATTTTTGATAAGGGGTGCGAGAACATATTTTGAGAACCAAAGGGGTGCAGGCTGCAGTAAAGGTTAAGAACCACTGCTCTAGACAATGGTTTATAAACAGTTTAATATTTTATGCAATATATCATTTGTAGAAAAGAGGCGTGTCCTCCCTCAGAGATTGACAGCAAGGGAGGGTCACATGCCCCCTAGTGGGCGGAATCAAGAAAGCCACACCCACCATGCTGGAAGCAGATGGGCGGGACAGGAACAGGAAGTATAAAAGATGGGTTCTATAGCTCACTTAGGGAAAAACCACTGCAAGAGGCAGATGCTTCTATTGGAGCTAGAACCTGCTGAAGTCTTCTGCTGTCCTGAAGACTTGTCTGAACTACTAGATGTGGCTGATGCTGAGGAGTGACTGGGATTATTGCTTGCAGGGTACCCAGGGGTGATGGAGGACAACCCAGAGATCCAGGTGTGCACCCTGAGGGTAGTGGCCCAGGGACAGCTGACTACACTCTGGCTGGCTTGCTGCCTGAGTCTGGTTTAGTGTGCTGCAGCTGGATCCCTGCTGACCCAGTGGCAGACACTCTGCCACTGTTAGGACCCTGGGCTGGGATATGGTGGAGTCAGGTGGGCCTGTAGAGTCAGGTGGGCCTGTGGTGTGGCAGCCTCCCCACCTTTGGCCAGGAGGCCTCCGGGAGTCTGTCTGGTGAGCTAGGATCCTAGACTGTTGGGTGCTTGTCCTGGCCTCAGCCCCCCTACAGTGTGTTGGATGTTTGCCCCAGTCTGAAGCTCTAGACTGTTGGTACCTCACCTGGCTTGTGGGCCAGGGTCCCTGGATTATTCACCACTCTGCTCTGCCTTAGGTTTGGGGCCTTAGACTGTGCTTGGTACCCTGCCCTGTCTGAGGGCCTGGGTTCCCAGACTATATCTGGGTCTACCCTGCCTGGGGGTTGGGCTTTAGACTGTTTGGTGTTTGTGTCCTGCCCAAAGGCTTCGGTCCCTGGACCACGCACTGCTCTACCCTGCCAGAGGGATTGAGCCCTGAGACTGTTAACTTCCCTTATTTTACACTGTTATTCCAGGGGTGTGGCCTCTCTCACAGACTGACAGTGAGGGAGGGCCACACATGCCTAGACCAGAGGTCTCCAAAGTGGGGTGTGCAAGAGGATCCTTCAGTGGGCACGGCAGGAGGAGCGCTGCCAGAGCAGGAGTGAGTTGTTTTTTTGTTTTTTGCTTGGGGTTGCAAAAAATGGTAGGGCCAGCATGGCGGGGATGCGTGCTCAACATTTTTTTACTGATAGGGGTGTGTGATCAAAAAAGTGAAGACCACTGGCCTAGACCATGGCTTATACCAACCTACATAGTGTTAGAAAATGGCTTGCTATACCCAAGTTAGAGGTGGTTAAGTTTTAACAGCTGTGTTAAGTTTACAGTCCTGTGTAGATGAAGCCTAAAATAAATGGTACTAAAAGTTTAATTCCTAATGTGGATGGGGTATAAAGGTGGACATGGAAACTGAATAGCTGATGTCAGCCAGAGGTGACAAATGTAAATTTGTTGTAGGCAAAAGTATCTTACTTTATTTAATGGAATTGGCTTTAAAAGAATGTCATACCTCCACCCTCCTGGGGGTTGCCAAAACCATTTTTTACATTCCTATTGATTTTGCTAACAGATGGTCAGCAAAAAATAAGACTGAAGGATAACTTCCTTTTCCTTCCCACCCCTAACCTGTCCATTGCCAGCTCACTTGAAGGAATACACAAACTTCTAAGAGAAACAAAAAAAACCTCAAGGATAACTTGTACTACAAGTTTTGAAATTCTAATTAGCATATGTGATAAGTTTTGTTTGGACAATAACAGGTTGATCAGTTTTCACCATGGTTCTCAGCAATTAGGACAATGTTGCAGCGTTTGCAACATCAAAAGATATTTTCATTTACCAAAATAAGCTTGACAACACTGCTATTCAAACACTGTCTGTCATATAAAACATATGCAAAGACTGAACGTTGGCCCTAACCTACTCAAAACCTTTTTTTTAAGGTAAGTCATCTTAACCTAAAAGTGGTGGTGTTTTTTTGTGTCTAAAATTCTATAGACAGAACTGCTATAACTGAAAGATTTGAGAAATTCTCAGCTTTTTCTTTCCAGTTTTAGTTGAGGCAGTTGACTGTATGCAAGATGCTGTCAATCTTATTCTTTCCCCTTTCACTACCAGTTTTCCTTTTGCTCGTATGGGAGGAAAAAATAGACAAAATAGCATCCTGTAATGGCAATATCATGGAAACTGTCAACTTTCAAGGGCATCTGTAATTGATTTACAGAATGAACCTGTTTCAAGCTGATTATCAGCAGATCAGAGAGAATACATACTAACCCACACATTGTCTGGCTCCTAATTTCCAATACCTGGTCTAGGAACAAATGGAGTAGAACGTGTTCATACTAAATTTAGGCCTGCAGGGAGGTATGATGAGAATTCTAGATGTTAATTGCATTGCAATTAACCAATTATCATTCCACTCTCAGTGAAGTTGCTCTTGGAAATATTCCAAACTTTTCATCTTCAAGCACCTTATATGCAAAAAATAGCAAAGGGTTACAGCGTGAAAACAAGTATCAGGGGGCAGCCGTGTTAGCGTGAAAACAGATTCCAAGCATGTTCCTCTCTCCTGGACACCCTGCCCATCAACCTTGTGCTACTAAGAAGGCACCTTCCTCCTCCCCCTAAGCAAATAGTGCACAAAGGGAGAATTAGAATTGTAAAGCCTTTCTCGTCCGGAGATGATCCTGGCCTGGCCAGCAGGGGTGTGCTGCCTCAGACTCCCGCCCAGCAAATGAGGAAGCAGCAGTGATGGATGAAGCGAGGGCTGCGCTGCGGAACCCCGAGCGCACACAGCGGGGCCCGGAGCGCGCAGCACCCAGGAACTGCCCGCCTGCTCGCTTCCCTGAATTTAGGCTGGAGGCGTTGCCGGGGCTCAGACTAGCATGTGTGCCGCTTCCGGTGCATGAGGAAAGCCGGGGGCCCGCGCTAACAATAGGGCAGAGGCGGGTAACCCGGCGCTAGGGAAGTACAAGGGCCGGCGGGAGAGCTAGCAAGCGGGCGGGACACACGAGGCAGGGAGCGGGCCGCCAAGGAGCGCGGGATGCTGGGGAGCGGCCCCCGGGGGCAGGACCGAGTGCGGGGCAGCCCCAGCCCCTCTCGGCGGCGGCGAGGGGGACCCGGGCTCAAGGTGACATCTTGGATGGCAAGAGGAGGAGGCGGCGGCGCCGCGCCAGGCCGCCTTTCCGCCCCCCAGGTGAGCCCGGCGCCGTTCCTCACCTGGCACCTGCAGACGATGTCCGCGTCCTGCGCCAGCAGATCCACCAGCTTGCCCTTGCCCTCGTCGCCCCACTGGGCCCCCAGCACCACGGTCACCTTGTTGCCGGGCGGCCGCGGGGCGCACTCGCCGTTGGGGACGGGGGGAGCAGAGGCGCCATTCTCAGACATGGTTGCCGCCGCCGGAGGCTCCTTTCCTGCTCCCCGGGCAGGGTACACATGAGGCGGCACAGGGACGCGCTCAACGCCGCCTCCTCCCCTGACCCCGCCTCCTCCACGCCGGGAAATACCGCAACTGCGGCCGCCGCATCCACTGGCGACCCCTGACTCCCCCTCCTTGCCCGGCGTGGAGCCCCGCCCTCTTATCTGCGTAGACTCCTCACGGCAGGAACTACACTTCCCGGCATGCAGCACGACCGTTCCCCGCAGTGCGCCGCACGGAATTTGCGCGATGCTTGATGGGACGAGTAGTCCCTGTGGGCCGCACCTGTGAAAGCGGCGGAACAAGCCTTGTTGCTGCCTGGGGCTGAACCAGAAGGCGGGACCCTGTGTGCTAGAGGGGACGCGGCTTCCAGAGGCGCGGGGCGGAGGTGCCAGGCCGTTTCTGTTGAGCCCCGCCGCGGGTCCTGTGTCACGTGATCGTATGGGCGGCGGTTTATTGGGGCCGTTATTAGGCGGGCCCATGGCGCGAGCTCCGGAACTGCTATGGGGCGCTCGAGGCCTGGCGCTGCTGTTGTGGCTGTGTGGATGCTGCGGCACATGGAGGTGGGAGGCAGGAAAATGGATGGGAACAGAATGAGATGTGTGACCGGAGAGGGCTGCACCTGTCAGGGTCCCCAGCTCGTCGTCGTGTCCCCACCCCCCAATCTGAGTGGGGGAGGAGCCATGGGGTGACAGCTGCCCACACGCCCCGGCCCCAGCCACGCAGCCCACGGGGTGACAGCTGCCAACGCGTGCTGACCCATGCCAAGCAGCTGAGACAGGCATAGTGTAGCACTCTACTCTCCTACACTGAGCTAGGGGTGTGATTTCCTCTGCTCGCATACACATGCACTTGCTGTCATCAAGCAAAGAGCTGTCTGATCACATGGTCTTCTCTTCTTGTTGTCCGCTGCTTCTAGAGGTCTCTGGGCTCTGTCTTGCAAAGATCCTTAGGGTCTATAAAAGTCCCTGGAAATAGGAAAGTCTAGCTGCCTCTACTAAGGACCATGAATAAGGGTACGATTCTGTCATAGATTCTGGGACTTTGCAGGATGTCCGTGACTTCTTCTGGGGCAGGGCTGGAGCAGCTCTCAGTCCCAGGGCTGCTGGAGCAGCAGCCACTGGAACAACTGACTGGTAGCCAGCCACAGAGCAGCGGCCGCTGCAACAGCTGGCTGGTGATCAGCCCCAAGGCTTCCAGAGCAGTGGCCCCAAGAATAGCTGGCCAGCAGCCAGCCCCAGGGCTACCAGAATAGCTGGCAGTCGGCCTGCCGCCAGAGCAGTGGTCCACAGCCCACAGAAGTAGCAGCCAGAGCTGGGTCAGCCTCTCTGAAGCTGGAGCAGCAGTGGTCATCCCCTGTCTCAAGAGCAGCAGTGGGACTGGAGCAGCTGCAAGCCCGGCAGCGCTCTGTGTCCCTTCCCCCTCCCCACCTCCCCGAGTATTTTTAGTAAAAGTTAGGGACGAGTCATGGGCTTCTGTGAACTTTTGTTTATTGCTTGCGACATGTTCCTGACTTTTACTACAAATACCTAGGACAGAATCTTAACTTTAACCAAGGAGATTATATATATATATATATATATAATCTCCTTGGTTAAAGTTAAGATTATATATATATATAAAGGGGAAATGAAATGAATAGCCAAAGTGGGAAGCCTGATTATGTTTTCTCAAAAAAGATTAAACACATTTTGCATTAAAGACAGCTGAAAATACAGAAATACTTTCCTTAAATCACTTTTCCATATAAGCAACTGCTGCCGTTGATACAGGGATGCTGTGTGATTGTGAATAACAGGTGAGGTGACCCATGTAATCACAGATAGGAGGGGAAGGAATCCATAAGACACACTGTTGTCCACAGTATGAAAAAGTTTTAGGACCCCTCTACTTAGGCCTGGTCTACACTACACAGGTTGACACATAAGGCAGCTTACATTGACCTAATTATATTAGTGGCTACATGGTAACCGTGTCCCACTGATGTAAGTGCCCTACTACACTGATATAATAACTCCACCTCCGTGAGAGGTATAGGGCTTATGTCGGTATAGTTAGGCTGGTGCAGTGTCTATATAGACACTGCATTACTTAGATCGGCTGTTAGCTCTTTTGTCAATTTCACAGCTGTGAAATTGACAAGAAAGCCTGGCAGCTAGAGCCCACCTGCCCACTGTCACACCCGAAGGCCCCCTCCCTCAGGGAGTCCCCTGGGAAGGCAGATCAGCATTGTATATTGCTAACGCTGTTGCAAGCATCGCAAAGCATTTTGGGGAGGGTCAAAGGTGTGTGAGTGGGGAGTGAAAGTTTCCTTTGCAGGTACGAGAGGCTTGGGCAGGGGGGAAAAAAAGAAGAGAGCAAAGAACGGGTTAACTCAACATTTTAGCTAGCTCAGTCGGAAGGTAAGACGCTGGCCCTAGCCACCCAAGGACACTGCTCACAGCCAAGACTTGGCTGACAGCCGAGAAAGATGGGGGCTTGAATTTGCCTGAGCAGCCATGAGAAAGAAAACTCCAACTGTACAGACCTGCAAGACAGCAAGGCCAGTGAAGAAGAAAACAAAGTCCAGGGCTACGGAGATTGAAAACACAAACGAGACGACAAGCGGAGGGGCCGAACCTTGCATCCTGGGAGCCGGGATGTTTTGGAAAAGCTAAAGAAACCACAGAAAGCTGGTTTGTACTGACACAGAGGGCACCAGTAGCAGAGGTCCACGAACGGAGCACCCCTCCCTGCCCCGAGGAGCCAGAACTTAAAACCCTCCTGAGAGCTGGAGCAATTTGGAGAGCAACAGCAGGCCTGGGCCCAGGACAGCACTCTCATCCATCCTTTCCCCCCCCCATCCCCTTCTTCTGACGTTACACCCAGGCCTGGCCAGTCTTGGGTAGTGCGTGTGTGAGTATGAAAGTGGGTTAGGGCTTGGGGCGCTAGCTCTTTCTTTCTTCCCCCAAGTGACGTGGGAGTGTTCCCAGCACTCTCTGCTGTTATTTTATTAATAAAGCTTTAAAATTTAGATGCTTGATGGGTTCCGTCATCTCCTCCCCAAAAGATCCCGTGGCTTCACCCTGATCACCTGATGCCTCGGGCAGATTGGTAACAGAAATCTGTCACACCACCCCTCCCCTGGAGAGCTGGGCAGCTGAACCCCACTCCTGGCTGGGATCGGGGCGAGAATGGACCCCGCTCCCGGCTGGGAGCTGCAGGCAGCTAGACTCCACTACCAACTGGGAGCCGGGGAGAGAAACCCAGCGGCTGGACCCTGCTCTCAGCTGAGAGCTGGGGCCAGAAGCCCAGGCCCCCAGCTCTCACCACTCCCCCACTCAGCCCCCCGCTGGAAGCTGGGGCAACAAGCCCAGGCGGCTGGACCCCACTCCCAGCTATGGGGCAACAAGCCCAGGCGGCAGATCCTGTTCCCAGCTGGGAACAGGGAGGTGAGAAGCCCCGGGTGGCTTTCCCGCTCCTGACTGGGAACATTGGCTGTCTTGTCAATTTCACAACTCTCTATTGGAGTCAAATTGAGAAGGCTGCCTGGCTCCTGGCAGGGTGAGGCTGAGAAGCTGGGGTAGCTGGACCCCACACCCTGGGGGCAAGAAGCCTGGGGCAGCTTCTCTCTCTCCCCCCCCCAACCCCCCCGCCACTCCTGGCGGGGAAAGGGGAGGCAAGAAGCCCCGGGCAGCTTCCCTCCACTCCCTGTAGGGAACAAGGTGGCGAGGCAGGGTGCAGCCCGCCGGGAGCCAGTGGGGCAGCCCGGCTCCTGGCAGGGGAACTGCCAGTGGAGCTGAGACACCTGGTTCTCAGTTCCCCATCCTGCCCCTCTTAGGTCAGTGGAAGCGCGCCTGATGAGGACGTGCACCACCAACCCAAGGAGCATAGTGTGGACATGCACCATCTCAGTAATTACCTAATATACATCAACCCAAGTTTTTAGTGTAAACATACCCTAATTAAGCCATGATTGCTCTACCTCCTGGAGGCTGTGAGGCTAAGTAATGGTAGGCCTGTCGTTACATATATTGGAGACCACCCAGAAACCTACAGAACTGCAGGAAGTTTCCAGATGGTTTAATAGGTGGCAGTTTCCCTCTGAGTCTACTGAACCAATGCCCAGCATTGTGTTAGGCTGCACTGTTCTGCCGTAGGTGCCAACTTTTATGTTAAATGTAAAGCTGAAATTCTAATGGTTATTCACGATTTTATGGCACTTTTAACAATGTAGGGCTGTCATCCCTGATTAGATGTCTTGGCCTAAGTCTAATCTAGGTACTTACTACGCTTACATAAATTTCCACTGCAGTTTCACTTGACTACTATATTCTTCACTTCCTGTCCTAAACAGTTGTATAGTGTTGCTATATGCTGTTAAACAGCTGACAGAATACACCTAAGAAGTGGTAACGTACCATTGGAGTGTGAGTAATTCTAGTTTGTCATATACAAATATAGTGCCAAATTTGGCCCTCATTTACACCAGTGTAAATCCAGAGTAAGTTTACTGACTTTGAATTTGATCCATGGTTTGTAGACTGTATTCTTATGCTTTCACACAGCTATTCCCTGGCTTCCTGAAATATCTTTGGGACCTCCAGAATATTGTCATAACATGATATTGCTTTGTGATGTAATTCTAATGCTGCTCTCTAAGGGGGTCATAGAGTCTCACTGCTTTACTATTTTTATTTGGAGAACAAATTAATTTTGACATTCATACCTTAGTGCATTTTCTTTGCAGGTATAAAACTAATGTAGAAAACTATGCTCTCCTCACTACCAGAACCACTGTAAGTGTTGTTTAATAATGATCAGAACGAATCAGTCTTGATTTGTAACACACTGCTTCTAGCTTTTATTTGTGTATATTAGGGACTGACAATGTTTTGGGTCTGATTTCAAATACTCTTTATTTTGTAATGTCTTCATATTGCAAAGTATAGGAAAATTTGCTGTATATAGGAAAATTTTTGTGTAAGGATGTTTCAGGACCAATTCAATCAGGCCTACATGTTACTTCACAGATCCATGGAAAGCAGACAAACCACTGCTTACACCAAGTTCTGGATCCAAGGACCAGGTTTTATTTGCATAGGCACAGAGTGCTACACCCAGTGATCAAATGAGATTGTAGCAGGCCAGTGAACTGGCTATATCACAAGGGGAAAGGCAGAGATTCTAGGTTCTGACATGATCTTTTATACACACTATTACACATTATCTTTATCAACACCCCCTTCTATTCATCTGCTGTCTCAAATTTTTCCTTCCCTATTAGGTAATATTTATTGCTGTACATCATGTTCTGAATTATACAATAAGTTTCATAACACATTGTTCCCCTTTTTAGCAATAATAAAACTATCATACTACTTGACAGGGATTTAGCTTGTTTTCTCTAGACTCCCCAAAAACTTAATAACAGGATGTTCAGATCTTAATATTTTTTGTCAGGAACCTTTGTTCTCACTTTTCCATCTCTAAAAGGTTATACAGAGGTTATAAAAACCACACTTGAGTAAAGTAACTCCTCACTTAAAGTCATCCTGCTTAACGTTGTTTCGTTGTTACGTTGCTAATCAATTAGGGAACATACTCATATAAAGTTGTGCAATGCTCCACCCTTGCATTGTTTGGCTGCCTGCTTTCTCCACAGCTGGCAGCCTCCCTACGCCTCCCCCACCACCCCACCCCAGCGCCTCCCGCCCCCTGGCAGACGCCGTGGATCAGCGCCTTCCGCCTCCTCCCCTTGCCTCCTGCCCACGGTAATCAGCTGGCTTGCGGCATTCAGGAGGGAGGGGGGAGGAGCGAGGACTTGGCACGCAGGCTCCCCCTCCCTCCTGAATGCAGGAATTAGCTGGCTTGCGGTGTTTAGAAGGGAGGGGAGGGAGGAGCCAGGATGCAGCATGCGAAGTAAAGGGGGAGGAGGTGGGAGGTGAGAAGAGGCAGGTCAAAGGTGGTGGCTTGGGGGAAGGGGTGGAGTGGGCAGGCTGAGGGTTGAGCCCCCCCATCCCGGGTGCTTGCAGAGTAGGGGAAGCTGCCCTGGAACCTAATCCCCCCTATTTACATTAATTCTTATAGGGAAATTGGATTCGCTTAACATCATTTCACTTAAAGTCGCATTTTTCAGGAACATAACTACAATGTTAAGTGAGGAGTTAGTGTATGCAGGCCTACAAAACCTATACATATATTGTTTATACCTCGACTTATACATTCCTAATCAATTATCCACTAAATAAGCATTGGGTCTTTACCAGGTTATATAGAGTAAGCTCACCTAACCAATGCTTTACTCCCTTACATTTTCTGACATGGGTTTAATTAACCATACCATTCCATCATATGGATATGAAAGATGCTAAATCTTGACAAAAGTTCAAAAAATACAGTTGCTGATACCCATTGTAAAGAACAAGCACTTTTTTGTAGTTTCGAGAAAGCCTGAGTGCAAAACAGTTCAGAGATTTCCATTTGCGCTTGTTTATTTTATTTTATTATTTTCACTTTTAAGTGAGAGAAACAAGAAAAATATATGTTACATAATAAGTGTAATAGTACTTATGTCTTTCTAATATACAGGAGAGGTGTATGATAAAACTCTTAGTTTAGGTCGTATTGTCTTTTCAAGTTTAACAAAATTATTGGTGGGAGATGTATAGCCAAAACAGTCGTATCTATTTCAATTTTTAATTTGGACACACTAAAGCTTTACATGCAAATATACTTTCTTAGGAGATGAGAGGCAACTCTCATATAGGAAGTTAGTAGATAATCAGTGATTACAAGTGGAGGGAGAGGAGCGTGTTCATCCCATTCCATTTAAATATACTGGAGAGATATTTAGAATAGTCACATCTATAGGCCAAAGTATGTATTTCTGGCAGTGAGGTAAGGACATCTCAAACCAGCATGATTATACACCTCTACCCCAATACAACGCTGTCCTCGGGAGCCAAAAAATCTTATAGGTTATAGGTGAAACCGCGTTATATCGAACTTGCTTTGATCCGCCGGAGCACTCAGCCCTGCCTCCCCGGAGTGCTGCTTTACCGCGTTATATCCGAATTCGTGTTATATCAGGTCGCGTTATATCAGGGTAGAGGTGTATATCTGTTTAAATTAACCAGTAAGTATGTGTCTGATCAGTACATCAATTCAACTTTAACTTGTTTAGGGTTCAATACTGCCCCTGTTGACGCCAATGGAAGTTTTGCTGGTGATTTCACTGAGAACAGGGTCAATCCCATAATCAGAAAGGAAAGTTAAGGATAAAAGTGGGAATAAAAGAAAAATGCTGTAACACAGTGGTTCTCAAATTGTGGCCTATAGAGCAATTGCTAGTCATCTACAGAGCTGACTGGTTAGATGGTACTGGCTCTTCCTCCTCATTAACTGCTGCTACATTGCATTAAAAGACAGCTGAAACAGATTTAATATTTTTCTAATGTTGCATTTCCATGTTAGCAATTTATGAGTTTTCCACAGCTTGCACCAGTTCAGTATCGCAATATATGAATAAATGGTGCAGTTCTCAAAATCATTTGCAGTCAGCTTTAGTAACTGAATTAGAACCATTTTCTTGGTAAAAAATTCCCATTGTTGCTACCACCAGTGATTGTGAACACACTTGTGCACACACCATTGTATACGTCAACAGTTTAAAAAGCAAATGAAGTTGAAAGGGTTAGTAATTATCTGTGCTACTAGGAGGGAAATTCAGATTTTATTAAACTGCCATTCCTAGTCTTTTGTTTCTGTGACACCAGGCATGGGAGTTCAGTGGAGTAAAATTATGCATTGAGGGGAGGGAATGCCTTGTCTATTGACAACAGTTTCTCTGGCCCATTGCAGAGTCCCATCTAAAGAGCTCAAACGCAGTTTTGAGTGTGCTTTTGTTGCGTGATGATGGCCTTGGCAGTAGTGAACTGTTCCCATGGGGGAAAACAGAAATCTTTACCGATGTAATGGACTAAAGAATAAAGAGCAAGATAAAAACTAGTTTACACTCACTGGCCCTGCTCACTGTGGGTGTCACAAAGATTGCAACAAAATTTCCTGCCCTGCTAACAGGGACCTCAGAAAGGGTAGTTGTAATTCAAAACCTTATTTGCTAGTTTTATAGAAGACCTCCCATTTTATTTTTGTAGTGTGCTTTAAATAATTCAGTCTGTTTTTTTTTCCCATTGAAATTATTGACAAAACTTCTTTTGACTGCAGTGGGAGAAGATTGGGTTTAATGCCATAATAATTACAATTTTAAGTTTGACGTTGTCCCTAGGTATTTTTAATATTTAAAGAGTTTAATCATTTCTGTGTAATAATTAAAAACCTGGTAAAAGAACATTATGGTTTTAAAACCACTATACAGTTAGATATAATGCAACAGATTATATATTTGTATGTGCTACCCTAATTTTTTGTTTAGATATATTTAGAGTATGAAGGACCTTCATTTGTGGAATGGGACATTTCTACGTTATGTACTGTTACAAATAAAAGGTAAGGATTGCAAAAGTGAATAATAACAGCACAATGGTAACTCACATTGACTTTATTGGGAGCAGAGTTAGGTCAATTCTGAATACTTTTGAAAATTCCACCCAAAGTTTGAGAAGATCATGTTTGTATACACATTCAAGTAAGATGGGCTTCTGTTAAGCCTGGCCACGTGCATTCATTTAGAGATCTGTTGGAAAACAAAATGTTGTTTTTATTTCCCTTAAGAATTATGAAGTACAGATCCTTTGTTTCAGAATAGGAGTTGTGGGTTGAGATTTGCGGAGGAGACAGAGAAGCTGGTTCTGAGGTTTCTATACAATTTATATTGTAAGTTAAATATTTATCAGTGTAATGAAACACAGAATTAGGCATGGACATATACAATATAAAGTAGTTCTAAGTATACCTATTTCTCCTAAACTTCCTTGCCTATGTACATGTGAGGAAACCTTAAGCCAAAAAGATTGATAAATACTTAACATGTATATCTAAATTAAGAATTGCACAACATTTTATGTTCTTGGGGTTTTTGTTTGTTTGTTTTATTTGGTCCAGTGCATTTATATGAACAATGCTGTAGAAATAATATCTGTTTATATCCCAGAGATGTAAGGAGTCTATCACTGTAAAACATAAGTGCCGAATTGTATTCTATGTGTTATTTTTAAATAGAAACATGTCTGATTCCTTACATTTGGAGCAGCTAGGGTCTTCAGGAGGAGGACCCTATTTTAGACATTAGACTGCACAAAGGTTTCTAGATACATACTGTAAAGTGAGTGGGATTGACAAGACACAATCTTTTTTGTCTAGGTATTCTTATTTGATAATTTAATGGCCAAGATACCTAATGCATTTGTGAGCTCCAGATTAGACCCAGCTACACTAGGAGTAGGAAACCCAAAATACCATTTTTTTTAAAAAAGCATCTCTGCCCCTAAATGACTGTTTAGCCAGAGTATGGTACAACCTTTAAAAATATTTCAAATTAAGAGAGGGATGTATTACAGCTCTTATCTGCATAGCACTGAGATCCAACACTATCTACAGTGTGGAGGGAGTACATAAAAGTTACACTAATGCAGTTACACTAAAGCCACTAATGTGGCTGAAATTTTTGATAAGCAAAAGTCAGGTAAAAAGTTTGCAAAAAGAACAGGAGTACTTGTGGCACCTTAGAGACTAACAAATTTATTAGAGCATAAGCTTTCGTGGACTACAGCCCACTTCTTTGTGGTTTCCAATGCAGCTTTAATTTGTCTATCTTGCTATGTGTGTTTATACGTGTTATGTCTTTGAAATTATTGTACTGGTAAGCTTATTTGAATGTACAATCAGATATCACATATTTAAATAAACACATTTAAATGATTGTACATTCAGGCATATACATCTGTGTGTTAATGTGAATGTATTATCGTTAGATTGCAAATTCAAATCCAGATGCAAAGTGCAGTTGTTACCCCCAAAATCCAGACTTAAGGCACCCCCACAATGGTTTGCCTATTTCAGTAACTCAATTGTCAGTTGTTTGTTTTGGTAGGTGAAAGGAGATGGCCCACCATAGAGGAATTGCCAGGGTTTTACTAGGGGTTACCCTGTGACCTTCAGGAAACCCTCCAGAACAGACTCACTTTGTTTACCATTAGGAAGTCATGGATATAGCCTTCTGCTCAAAGGATCGACACTCGGGCAGTAGTCTTTGGAAACAAAAATTTTCTTTATTTAATGTACCAATATTCCTGAAACAATAAATCTTTTAAAAGAACCAAAGCATATATCAAGAAACAAACATAAATTCTATTAGCACAAGTATGCACATTCAAGTACTCAGTACTGCAATGTCATACAGTTTGAAATGCTCCAAGTGGTTACATTCTACATGCGGTGATCAATCACATGCAGGATGCTGACAGCAATTCTAATTAAAACACTAAACTTTTATACATAGTAATAGGGTTACCATATCTCATAAATAAAAAAAGAGGACCCTCCACGGGCCCAGGCCCCGCCCATTTCCCCACCCCTAGCCCCACCCCAACTCCGCCCCTTCCCCACCCTGACTCCGCCCCCTCCTCCCTCCCACTCCCAGCCAGGGGGAAAGGGCTGCCCCAGTGCTACCGGCTTCAGGGTTTGCCGGGCAGCCCCCAGACCCTGCGCCCCCGGCCGGCGCTTCCCCAGCGCAGCTGGAGCCCGGGAGGGGAAGCGCCCAGCCGGGGGCGCAGGGTCTGGAGGCTGCCCAGCAAACTGTGAAGCCGGTAGCGCTTGGGCTTCAGGCAGCCCCCATGCCTCCAGANCCTCTTTTTTTATTTATGAGATATGGTAACCCTATTGTTGCTGCTTCTTCCCTTGGCCTCTTCCTACTTGTCCTCCTTTTTGCTTCACCCTTAGCTCAGGATGGTTTGTAAGTCCTCACTCACCCTGCAAACCATCCTGAGCTAAGGGTGAAGCAAAAAGGAGGACAAGTAGGAAGAGGCCAAGGGAAGAAGCAGCAACAATAGGGTTACCATATCTCATAAATAAAAAAAGAGGACCCTCCACGGGCCATGGCCCCGCCCATTTCCCCACTCCTAGCCCCTCCCCAACTCCGCCCCTTCCTCCACCCTAACTCCGCCCCCTCCTCCCTCCCACTCCCAGCCAGGGGGAAAGGGCTGCCCCAGTGCTACCGGCTTCAGGGTTTGCCGGGCAGCCCCCAGACCCTGCGCCCCCGGCCGGCGCTTCCCCAGCGCAGCTGGAGCCCGGGAGGGGAAGCGCCCAGCCGGGGGCGCAGGGTCTGGAGGCTGCCCGGCAAACCGTGAAGCCGGTAGCGCTCGGGCTTTGGGCAGCCCCTATGCCTCCGGACCCTGCGCCGCCGGAGCCCGGGCAGGGAAGTGCCCGGCTGGGGGCGCAGGATCTGGAGGCACGGGGACTGCCCGAAGCCGGTAGCGCTCGGGCAGCCCGGCTCTTAAACAGAGCCGAAGAGTCGGGGAGGAGCAGAGCCGCCATTTTCCCGGACATGTTCGGCTTTTTGGCAATTCCCCCCGGACGGGGGTTTGACTGCCGAAAAGCCGGACATGTCCGGGGAAAAAGAGGACGTATGGTAACCCTACATAGTAACATATATCCAACTTTAGTATCTCAAACACACTCATATGTCCTAGCTCCTTATACCATAGTTCTCATGCTTAGTAAGAGGAGGCCCTGAGATATAAACCTTGGTATCAGAGGCCCAGTATGAGGCCTGAACTAAAGTAATGGTCAAGACTTGGCTAACATAAAGCAAAGTTAAGCTGTGAGCCAGAGGCAGGCCCTGCTCACAGAAGCTGGCAAGGAAAGGGCTGATGCTGCAAAAAGAGACATACCTAACAGATACTGGACACCAGATATCAGAATATACACTATACTGGAACATTCCACAGATAACATGGAACAGGCCGACCCATCCCAATGACAGGGGCAAAAGGGTAAAATGATGGATAGAGTTGTTTTGATCGAACCAACATGTACAAGGTGAGAGGCGGCACCTTACTACGTAGAGGGGTTGTACCTTGCTGCGTAGAGGGGTTGCACCTCAATACGTCAGGAGTGATGTGTAACTTGTTTGTACCTGTGTATAAGAATGTATCCCTGGGGTGGTGTCTTTGTCCGGCCACGGGGGCAGTGGAAAGTCCGCCACTGAGCCGGGTCCTTGCCAAGAGGCACTTTCTCATAGTATGCCCAATAGACTAAGTAATCTACAGGGAACTTCAGTTGTGTCCAAGATCGCAATAAACCTAGTCTACGTGACTTTGCATCTTACTAGACTCTGTGGTTATTGGGGGTTCTCTTCGGGTCTGCTGTGTCAGCTATTTGCGCAAAGAGGGAACAGACGCACGCGGCCGAGTGATATCAACATAGGAGAAAGCAGAGCACCACACCGATAGCATCTGACAACACTTTCTACAGTCTTCTTTTCCCTCTGATCTGTCAAAAGGTCCTTCTGTTCAGTCTCAGTGCCAAGCTGCTGCTGCTGTTCTGCTCTGGCTGCTGCTGCCGCGCCTCTGCCACCTCTCTTTCGCTACTGCCGCTGCTGCTTGCGGTGATTTCTTGATCCATCACAACAATCTAGCCTTCTTCTTCCCTCTTCAGTGATTTTGCTCTCTTCCTGCTTCTTCTGACTTCTCCTGCTGACAACCTCTTCCTTCCACTCACTCACACACATCAATAGCACCACCACCACGCTTGTCAGCTCTCCGCTTTATATATGATTTTTGGCCTACTTTGGTTATTTCCTCAATCCTTATCATTAGCATACCTCTCCTCCAATCATTTTTAAGTCCTCTCTGATTGCTCCATTCTTATTAGCCAATTACAGACACTAAACCTATCTGTCAATTAAAGCTGGACCTGATTGAAAACCTGCACCTGACATGACTGACCCCTCCCTTTAGGTTTTGGAGTAATCTTTATCTAACCTCAACCTGCCTGCTTGCTATAGGCCGAATTACCCCAAGACTGCCATTTTAATCTTTGTGCTCTGATTACCTGCAACTACCATTTTATTATTCCTGGTCCTAACTGCTTAAAACTGTCTTTATTAGTTATTAAATTCTTATAACTATAAACAGTTATTATTTTCTTAGGTTTCAGAGTAGCAGCCATGTTAGTCTGTATCCGCAAAAAGAACAGGAGTACTTGTGGCACCTTAGAGACTAACAAATTTATTAGAGCATAAGCTTTCGCGGGCTACAGCCCACTTCTTCGGATGCATATAGAATGGAACATATATTGAGGAGATATATATAATACATCTATATGCATCTTAATATTAGGATGCACTGTCACACTCCAATTTTTATCTAATTTTAGATAATTTAATTTTGATATTTCCTTCACTTCAGCTAGTGGTGGCAGGGCAATGTTCTTAATGCTGTATTCCGTACACAGAATAGAGCAGCTGAAAGATCTCTCATACCACAGTGTGTCTTACACAGGTGTTGAGATATGAAATAGGTAGACAGCTATTTTAAATGCAGTATATTTTATAAGGGTGTAGCACACTGTGGACTTGTCTGCATATAATTTTTATACCACTTTAAATATATCAGTTTGAAACTAGTATAGTTGAAACAGTAAGACCCCATAATGTGGACACAGTTCTATTGGCATAAAGGTGCTTTATATTGTGATGTACAGTTTAGGGTATGTCTACACTACAAATGCTACAATGGTGCAGCTGCAGCAGTAGCGTAGACACTTACTACAATGATGGAAGGGGTTTTTCCTTCACTGTAGTAAATCCACCTCTCCAAGAAGCAGTAGTTAGGTTGGCAGAAGAATTCTTCCATCTATTGGTATCTACATGGGGCTTAGTTCGGCTTAATTATGTTGCACAGGGCATGACTTTTTCACAGCCCTGAGCAAGGCAGCTAGGTCAACCTAAATTTTAGGTGTAGACCAGGCTTTTGTCTCATAAATGTAAGGGAATACGCTATACTGGTATAAGGCACCTATACACTGGTATAACTGGGTTCACACTAGGGATTGTACTCATTTAGCTATTATGGTATAAAAAATACCAGCTCTAGCTGAAGTAGTGACATGGGTACAAAGACTGTGTGTAGATTAGGTCTAAGCTGCAAAGCTGAGTACATTGATTTTGAACTGAACGGGCAATCTAATGATAGTATATTAAAAAAATGGTTGGGGAATAAGGAAGAGGAAGGTTTGCTCAGTTTGAAAGATGAAGGTTGGGGAGAAATTAGATCCTAAGTAAAAGTTAAGACTGAGTGGACCAGTCAGAAGTACATATGTGTAGTGTTAATTAATATTAAATACCTGGCTGTTTGTTTTTTTTAATTACTGTAGTTCACCTACAGCAACACTGAATTGTCCAGTTCCTGGAATTCACAAGATTAGACCAATAATTGGCAATGAGGTAAGCTGTCAATAATAATTATAAGAAATTCATAGTGCACTGTGATCAGGTCTGTGTGTTCTTAGTGATTTTGCAGTATTTGCCACAGAGTCCACTTCAGTGGATCAGAAACTAAATGTGAGTCAACAGTGTAATACTGTTGCAAAAAATGTTAATGATCCTGGGACATATTAGCAGGAGTGTTGTAAGAAAGACACTAGAAGCAGGGCCGGCTCCAGGCACCAGCGAAGGAAGCAGGTGCCTGGGGCGGCCAATAGAAAGGGACGGCAGTCCGTCCGTTGTTGGGGCGGCAGGTCTGGGGCGGCGGCGGCGGCACTTCGGCAGCAGCTCAATCGGTCCGCTTCAGTTTTTGGCGGCAATTCGGCGGCGGGTCCTTCACTCCCTGTCTTTCTCTTCGGCGGCTCTTAAGCGGTAGCTCAATCTTTTTTTTTTTTTTTTCTTTTTGCTCCTTGGGTTAGCAAAAAAGCTGAAGCCGGCCCTAACTAGAAGTAATTCTTCCATTCTACTCAGCACTGATCAGGCCTCAACTGAAGTACTGTGTCCAGTACTGGGCAGCGCATTTCAGGAGAGATATGGACAAAGTGGAGACAGTCCAGAGGAGAGCAACAAAAATTATTAAAGGTCGAGAGAACATGATCTATTGGGAAAGATTGAAAAGAAAATGGAATTTGTTTAGAGAAGAAAAGACTGACGGGGGACATGGTAACAGTCTTCAAGTATGTAAAAGGTTGTTATAAAGAGGAGGGTGATAAATTGTTCTCTTTATCCACTGAGGACAAAACAGGACGTATTAGGGTCAAATTGCAGCAAAGGAGATTTAGGTTAGACATTAGGATAAATTTCCTAACTGTAAAAGTAGTTAAGCACTGGAACAAATCACCTAGGGAGACTGTGGAATCTCCATTGTTGGAGGTTTTTATTTACATCTTTGGCAAACACCTGTCAGGGATGGTTTAGATAACACTTAGTCCTGACTCAGTGCAGGTGACTGGACTAGATGATTTATCAAGGTCTCTTCCAGTCCCACATTTCTGATTCTATGATTAGCTTTATAATATTGCTCCAGAATCAAATCTTTCTACCCCTAATGGTTGTGAAAGAAACCTTCCAAATGTCAACTGAGTGTAACCAATGCAGTGATGTGTTCCTGAGTCTGCTAACAGACTGAATCAATAGCTCAGAGATGTCTGAACAGCCCCCATTCATCATATTGAGGTGTGTGATGAGGTATACAAACACCACACTGGCCAAGGTTAATAGGATGATGTGGGCTCAAACAGCTCCACCCCCTTCTCCTGCAGAGCTTTCAGTCTTGGAGGGGAGCACTTGAACAAAGGAGAGAGCTCATTTGTGAATGGACTTGAAAGGAGAATAGACTGGCAGCTCCCTTGTTGTGTGAGAAGCCTGAGTAGAGCCAGGAGCTGACTAAAGACTGTGATCTGCTAGGACCTCCCTGTGGGAGTGTCAAAGCTCCTTCCCCACTCTGAACTTTAGGGTACAAATGTGGGGGCCTGCATGAAACTTCTAAGCTTAACTACCAGCTTAGATCTGGTCTGCTGCCACCACTCCCAAAGTGCTAATTCCCTTCCCTGGATAGCCTTGAGAGACTCTTCACCAATTCCCTGGTGAATACAGATCCAAACCCCTTGGATTTTAAAACAAGGAGAAAGTAACCATTGGTGTCTCTGGCCAGGAGGGATTATAGCTTGGTACACAGGAGGGCTGTTACCCTTCCCTTTATAGTTATGACAGGGAGATTAGGCCTGTCACTGACTATTAGTTTGGTTTTTTTACCATGAACCTGTGGGTGGCTGGGTGGGTGTTAAGACGAGCCGCTGCAGGTGGGGTCCTCCTGAAAAGAAGGAGGCTAAAAACTGACCCCAGCAGCGCTGAAGATTCTTTTGGTTTGTGTTTATGTTGAACTTTGACTTGGAGGTTCCACTTCCCTGGAAGGGATTGAACAATGTCAGTGACCTGGCCAGCATCTAAGCTACATCCATAACTCCCTTAATGCAAATTTGATTATCAACATTATCATTATCATTACCTATTTTATTAAAGGGGGACATGATAGAAGTCTATAAAATCATGAATGGTGTGGAGAAAGTGAATAAGGAAGTGTTATTTACTCCTTCACATAACGCAAGAACTAGCGGTCACCCAACTAAATTAATAGGCAAAACAAACATAAGGAAGTACTTTTTCACACAATATACAGTAAACTTGTGGAACTCGTTGCCAGGGGATGTGGTGAAGTCAAAAGTAGGGCTGTCAAGTGATTAAAAAAATAATCGCAATTAATCACGTGATTAAAAAAAATCATGCTGTTAAACAATAATAGAATACTATTTATATAAATATTTTTTGATATTTTCCACATTTTCAAATATATTGATTTCAGTTACAATACAGTGTTCAATTTATATTTATTCATTATAAATATTTGCACTGTAAAAATAAAAGAAATAGTACTTTTCAATGCACCTAATACAAGTACTGTAGTGCAATCTCTTTATCATGAAAGTTGAACTTACAAATGTAGAATTATGTACAAAAAATAACTGCATTGGAAAATAAAACAACGTAGAACTTTAGACCTACAAGTCCACTCAGTCCTACTTTTTGTTCAGCCAATCACTCAGACAAACAAGTTTGCTTACATTTGCAGGAGATAATGCTGCCCGCTTCTTGTTTACAATGTCACCTGAAAGTGAGAACAAGTGTTCGCATAGCACTGTTGTAGCCAGCATTGCAAGATATTTACATGTCAGATTCACTAAAGATTCATATGACCCTTCATGCTTCAACCACCATTCCAGAGGACATGTGTCCATGCTGATGACGGGTTCTACTCAATAATGATTAAAGCAGAGCAGACCGAGATGTTCATTTTCATCATCTGAGTCAGATGCCATCAGCAGAAAGTTGATTTTCATTTTTGGTGGTTCGAGTCCTGTAGTTTCTGCATCGGAGTGTTGCTCTTTTAAGACTTCTGAAAGCATGCTCCACATCCTGTCCCAATCAGATTTTGGAAGGCACTTCAGATTCTTAAATCTTGAGTCGAATGCTATAGCTGTCTTTAGAAATCTCGCATTGGTACCTTCTTTGCGTTTTGTCAAATGTGCAGTGAAAGTGTTCTTAAAAAGGCATGCCAGGTCATCATCTGAGACTGTTATCACATGAAATATATAGCAGAATGCGGGTAAAACACAGAGCAGGAGACGTACAATTATCCTCCAAGGAGTTCAGACACAAATTTAATTAACGCATTATTTTTTTAAAGCGCGTCATCAGCATGGAAGCATGTCCTCTGGAGTGGTGGCCAAAGCATGAAGGGGCATACGAATGTTTAGCATATCTGGCACGTAAATACCTTGCATTGTCAGCTACAAGAGTGCCATGCGAACATCTGTTCTCACTTTCAGGTGACATTGTAAATAAGAAGCGGGCAGCATTATCTCCCATAAATGTAAACTAACTTGATTCTCTTAGTGATTGGCTGAACAAGAAATAGGATGGAGTGGACTTCTAGGCCCTAAAGTTTTACATTGTTTTGTTTTTGAGTGCAGTTATGTAACACAAAAAATCTACATTGTAAGTTGTGCTTTCATGATAGAGATTGCACTATGGTACTTGTATGAGGTGAATTGAAAAATACTATTTCTTTTGTTTATCTTTTTACAGTGCAAATATTTGTAATACAAATAATATAAAGTGAGTACTGTACACTTTGTATTCCGTGTTGTAATTGAAATTAATATATTTGAAAATGTAGAAAAACATCCAAAATATTTAATAAATTTAAATTGGTATTCTATTGTTCAACAGTGCGATTAATCATGATTAATTTTTTTAATCGTGATTAATTTAGTTTTGTTAATCGTGTGAGTTAACTGTGATTAATTGACAGCCCTAGTCAAAAGTATGACTGGGTTAAAAAAAGAATTAGATAAATTCATGGAGGATAGGCCCATCAATGGCTATTAGCCAAGATGGTCAGGGATGCAACCCTATGCTCTGGGTGTCTCTAAACCTCCAACTGCCAGAAGCTGGGACTGGATGACCAGAGATGGATCACTCAATAATTGCCCTGTTCTGTTTGTTCTGTCTAAGGCATTTGGCACTGGCAGAAGACAGGATACTGAGCTAGATGGACCACTGGTCTGTCTCAATATGGCCATTCTTATATTCTTATGTTTTTTGCTTCTAATTTTAATATCCAATAAGGTGCTTGCCTCACAAACCTGAACTGCCTCCTGGATCTTCCCTCATGTCAAAACCCAACTGTCTCCTATTGAACAGCCAAAACCTTCATCTTCCTCACAAACATTTCTATGATACTGTTAAGGATTTTTGTATCAAATTTTGCAATACAAAGAAAGTTAACAAATGAGGAGCAGTGTACATTGATTCTAATGTCAAATTAAATAACATGATGTGATACTATCGTGAATGCATTATTCATTTTCATATTTAGTTAAGTAGAAGTCTCAGTTCTAAATTTATTTGTGCCAGTCACAGAATCTCCAATCTGTTGCATTGGAGTGCCACTGATTGCAGGGATCTTGCCACAGAATTTTGGTTAAGCTTGCCATGAAGTTCCTGGGATTTGACTACGATTATTTTTTTATTTTATTTTATGAAGAATATATACAGTATTGTGGGAGGAGGGAGCTCAGTGGGATGCGGTTATTTTAAAATTTTCTAGTAACAATTGAGTGTATTATATAATAAAGAACACTTAAACATACTCTTTAAATCACCCCAAGAGGGGAAGAAATAAATTTAGCTTTTTATCAATCTTTTTTTCATGGGTCCCCACTCTGTTTTATGTCTATGCCCTCTAGCGTGCAAGCTAGGAACTCTCTACATAGGTGTATCCATTGTGGTTGTTCATGTACCCTGACTATCTCCTTTTATGGGATGCCATCACAGAATCCCTCGGGATCAGGCCAGGGCTGGCTCCAGCATTTCTGCCGCCCCAAGCAAAAAAAAAAAAGCCGCGATGGGCGGCGGCAATTGGAGAAAAAAAAAAAAAAAAAGCCACAATCAGTGGTGGCAGTTCAGCGGCAGGTGTGGTAAACTCCCTAGAGGGAGTGAGGGACCTGCCGCCCCCAAATTGCCGCAGGTGCCGCCCCTCTCCCTTGGCCGCCCCAAGCACCTGCTTGTTGAGCTGGTGCCTGGAGCCGGCCCTGGATCAGGCTTTCTTTAAGCATGGAGCCCACTTCGCTGATGACCAAAACCTTGACATCAACTATCATGGAAATTCTGTGAAAAGCATTGTAATGGGCAGGGGACAGGGATGAGGCTTGAAGGGCCAGTCAGCCTAGTGGTCGGAGTACCTAGCTTCCTGCCCCTGCTTCTGTGGTCAAAGGGTCTCAGACTTTCAGGTAGGGGGGACCCAGGATGTTCCATTTCACCAGGTCCCAGCCCAGGGCTCTGTGTGAATCACCCTTGAGTAGGGGACTTCCCAGCAGGGAATCTACATTCATTGCCCTGGGCTACTTCCTACCGTGGTCCTTTTAGTTTGGGGCTTGTAGCCCTATGGTCCCTGTCCCTGTGGTGCCTGGTCTCTTAGTAGTGTCCCTTCATGGACCCTGGGTAGCATCCTCTTGCGGTCCCAGGTTCCTCCAGGTGCAGCAGTCGTAAGTTTGGTAGGGTCAGAAAATGCCTCCCTCCCCGCCCCAGGTCTCTGCTTCAGTTACGAGGGTTTCTCTCAAGCCAGGCGTTCCTAGGCCTCTTTCTCCATCTCCTTTGCCAGGACAACACTGCTTGGTCTCTGGTGGCTGCCTCAGCCAACAGGCTAGTGACCCTTCCCTCAGGTAGATAGCTAGCTCCTGCCTCTTCACTGGTCAGCCCCGACCTGAGCCAGGCTCCCTCCTTTTCTCTTCTGCCAGGTCTGGCATTGGCTGTGGGAATTACAGGGTGGAGCTAGCAGGGCCCAAAGGCTCTCCTTAACCCTTTCCATGCTGGTGTGTGGTGTCTCTACTTCACCACCAGCATCTTGGAAGGGATGAGGCCTACATGGCTACCTCCACCAGATGGCACTTGAGGCAACTTTCTCAAGCTGTGAGCACATGGAACAGTGTTCAGGATTGTGCTCCCTGTACCATCTCAACGATGCCTTGTAACAAAGGGGGAGATGCACAGTGGAACCCTGGAGATAAAAAAGGGTACAGAGAGCTTAAATCTTGGCAAAAGTGACCTAACATTAATTAAAATAATAAAACACAGAAATGTTGTGTAAAGGGATTAAAGAAGCTTGCAACATATACTGCTGAGTTCCTGCTCACTGCCTATGGCCCTCAGGTAGGGGGGACCCTGGACGTCCCATTTCACCAGGTCACAAGTGGTAATTGTGGCTTCCATCTTTATATACCTTCAGATAGGGTGGCACAAAGACATTGGCAAGATGCACAAGTAACCCCAGCAGACTGGATGCAAGCAAACAATATATATGTTAACATGGCTAAATGTAAAAGTATACATCTAGGAACAAAGAAGGTAGGCCATGCTTACAGGATATGGGACTATCCTGGGAAGCAGCAGCTCTGAAAAAGATTGAGAGTTGTGGTGAATAATCAGCTGAACATGAGGTCCCAGTGCGACACTGTGACTGAAAGGGCTAATGTGATCCTTGGATGCATAAACAGGAGAGTTATTTTACCTCTATATTTGGCATTGGAGTGACAGCTGCTGGAATACTGTGTCCAGTTCTGGAATCCACAATTCAAGAAGGATGTTAATAAATTGGAAAGTATTCAGATAAGAGCCATGAGAATGATTATAGTGATAGACTCAAAGAGCTCAATTTATTTATTTTACAAAGAGAAGGTTAAGGGATGGCTTGATTACAGTCTATACGTACCTACATGTGGGACAGATATTTGATAATGGGATCTTCAGTCTAGCAGAGAAAGGTTTAACATGATCCAATGGCTGGAAGTTGAAGCTAGACAAATAAGGCATAAATTTTTAACAGTGAGAGCAAATAACCATTGGAACAATTTACAAAGCTGGTTGTGGATTATCCAACAATGTCAATTTTTAAATCTTGATTGGATGTTTTTCTAAAAGATATGTTCTTGGAATTATCTTGGGGAAGTTCTATGGCCTATGTCATACTAGATAATCACAGTGGTCCCTTCTGACCTTAGAATCTATGACTCTGCTATTGAAAAAGGTCCAAGCTCATGCACCTAGTGTGAATCCATGCAAGCAACTATTTTAAAGAAGCAGAATTCACAGACAGTGCAGCAAATAATTGGAATGTCTTCCAGGAAATATTTTATAAAGATCCAAGGGAGGAATATGATCAATGATTACTAAGTCTCCCCAAAACAATCTAATATTCGTAGGTCATTCCAATGTATGATCCCCCAAAAAACAAGTCCATACATACTGGACAGTGAACACATATGGACTTTTGACAGTTAATCAGATTAACAGAAAAAAAATCTCTTCCAGTGGAATGTTCCTTAGAAGGTGTCACAGGTCTGGTCATGCTCCCCCCTGCCAACCACCCAGCAGAGTGCTGTGAAGGGAATCCAGTCCTTTGGATACGTAGGTGTTCTAACGTCTTGTGGGTTTCAGCAGGCTGCTGCACTATTTTCTCTCTTGGCCTCTCTGGCACATTTCTTGGGCATTAACACTCAGTCTGCTATGCCTTAGGGTATGTCTACACTACAGGATTAATCCAAATTTATATAATTCGAATTTGGAAAACAGGTTGTATAAATTTGAATGTATGCAACCACACTAAGCACATTAATTCGGCGGTGTGCGTCCATGTACTGAGGCTAGCATCGATTTCCGGAGCGTTGCACTGTGGGTAGCTATCCCATAGCTATCCCATAGTTCCCGCAGTCTCCTCCACCCATTGGAATTCTGGGTTGAGATCCCAATGCCTGATGGGGCCAAAAACATTGTCGCGGGTGGTTCTGGGTATATCCTCCCCCCTCTCCAGGAAGCAACGGCAAACAACCGTTTCGCGCCTTTTTCCTGGGTGAACAGTGCAGATGCCATACCACGGCAAGCATGGAGCCCGCTCAGCTCAAGACAGCAGTCATGAACATTGTAAATACCTCGCGCCTTATCATGCAGTTTATGCTGAACAAGAACCTGGAAAACCAGGCGGCGAGGAGCAGGCTACGGCAGCGCAGCGGCGAGAGTGATGAGGATATGGACATGGAATTCTATCGAACCGCGGGACCCGGTGCTTTGGAGATCATGCTGTTAATGGGGCAGGTTATAGCCATGGAACGCCGATTCTGGGCCCGGGAAACAAGCACAGACTGGTGGGACCGCATAGGTTGCAGGTGTGGGACGATTCCCAGTGGCTGCGAAACTTTTGCATGTGTAAGGGCACTTTCTTGGAACTTTGTGACTTGCTTTCCCCTGCCCTGAAGTGCCAGAATGCCAAGATGAGAGCAGCCCTCACAGTTGAGAAGCGAGTGGCAATAGCCCTGTGGAAGCTTGCAACGCCAGACAGCTACCGGTCAGTCGGGAATCAATTTGGAGTGGGCAAATCTACTGTGGGGGCTGCTGTGATGCAAGTAGCCAAAGCAATCACTGAAGTGCTGCTACAAAAGCTAGTGACTCTGGGAGATGTGCAGGTCATAGTGGATGGCTTTGCTGCAATGGGATTCCCTAACTGTGGTGGGGCAATAGATGGAACCCACATCCCTATCTTGGCACCGGAGCACCAGGGTACCCAGTACATAAACCGCAAGGGGTACTTTTCAATGGTGCTGCAAGCACTCGTGGATCACAAGGGACGTTTCACCAACATCAACGTGGGCTGGCCGGGAAGGGTTCATGATGCTTGCATCTTCAGGAACAGTACTCTGTTTAAAGGGCTGCAGCAAGGGACTTACTTCCCGGACCAGAAAATAACCGTTGGGGATGTTGAAATGCCAATAGTTATTCTTGGGGACCCAGCCTACCCCTTAATGCCATGGCTCATGAAGCCATACACAGGCAGCCTGGACAGGAGTCAGGAGCTGTTTAACTACAGGCTGAGCAAGTGCAGAATGGTGGTAGAATGTGCATTTGGCCGTTTAAAAGGTCGCTGGCGATCGCTACTGACTCGCTCTGACCTCAGCCAAAGAAATCTCCCCATTGTTATTTCTGCTTGCTGTGTGCTCCACAATCTCTGTGAAAGTAAGGGGGAGACCTTTATGGCAGGGTGGGAGGCTGAGGCAAATCGCCTGGCTGCTGATTATGCGCAGCCAGACACCAGGGCGATTAGAAGAGCACACCAGGAAGCGCTGTGCATCAGAGAGGCTTTGAAAACCAGTTTCATGACTGGCCAGGCTACAGTGTGAAATTTCTGTTTGTTTCTCCTTCATGAAAACCCGCCCCCTTTATTGACTCATTCATTCTCTGTAAGGAACCCACCCTCCCCGTTCCCCCAGCTTTCTTTCAAAGGAAATAAAGTCACTATCGTTTAAAAATCATGTATTCTTTATTAACTGATTATAAACATAGGGAGAGAACCAATAAGGTAATCTGGGTGAGGTTTGGGAGGAGGATAGGTGGGAAGTAAAAGGCCACTGAACAAATTCAATATAATGACAGTCTTTTGGTTGGGCTGTCCACTGGGGTGGAGTGGGAGGGTGCACGGAGCCTCCCCCCACCCCCGCGTTCTTACACGTCTGGGTGAGGAGGATATGAAACATGGTGAGGGGGGAGGGAGGTTATACAGCGGCTGCAGCGGCACTCTGTCATCCTGCTGCCGTTCCTGAAGCTCCACCAGACGCCGGAGCATGTCCGTTTGCTCACGCAGCAGCCCCAACGTTGCAGCCTGCCACCTCTCATCTCGAGCGTCCCTCATGACCTCACGTTCACTGGCATCTTTCCTAAATTTAGATACAGTGTCCTTCCACTCATTCAAATGAGCTCTTTCATTGCGGGGGCATTCCATTATTTCCGCGAACATCTCATCTCGCATCCTCTTTTTCCGATGCCTTATCTGAGATAGCCTTCGGGACGGAGGAGGGAGGCTTGAAAAATTTGCAGCTGCTGGAGGGAGGGTTGAAAAAAAGGAGAGAAGTTTTTAAAATGATACATTTTACAGAACAATGCTTATACTCTTTCATGGTGGAAAAACACTATTCACATTACATAGCACATGTGATTTCAGTACAAGGTCGCATTTTCCATCTTAATATTGAGTGCCTGTGGCTTTGGTGTTAGAGATCACAGACGCAGGTCTGGGCAACAGAATTCAGCTTGCATGCAGCCATGGTAAGCCATTGTCTTTTGGCTTCTGCGCCCTCCTTTCCCACATACCAAGCAAAGCCCGTTGACTGCTGCAGTTTTCCTGTTAACCTTCAGCAGCAGAAAACAAACTAACCCCCCCCCCCATCCAATTCTCTGGGATGATCACTTTATCACTCCCCCCACCGCGTGGCAGGTATCAGGGAAGATCCCTGCTAGCCAAACGCAAAAAGCTCAGGGCCAATTCCCCCCCCTGCGCTTGGCTAACTGCAGGGAAGGATTTCTTTTCAGCCACAGGCAAACAGCCCAGTAGGAACGGCCACCTCTGTCCCCTTAATTAAGTTCCCGTATTTCAACCAGGTTACCATGGGCGATATCACTCGCCTGAGGATTACACAGCAAGATAAAGAACGGATGTTGCTTGAATGCCAGCAAACACAGGGACCATACGCTGCCAGGCTTTGTCAGGCAATGATACCAGATTACTTGCTGCAAGCATGGCGTGGTCAAGTGTCCTACCATGGAGGACGGAATAAGGCTGCACTGCCCAGAAACCTTGTGGCAAGGCTTTTGGAGTACCTCCAGGAGAGCTTCATGGAGATGTCCCTGGAGGATTTCTGCTCCATCCCCAGACACATTAACAGACTTTTCCAATAGCTGTACTGGCCGCGAATGCATCCCAAGTCCTCAGGGCAAAGTAATCATTAAAAAACGCTTGCTTTTAAAACAAGTTTTATATTTTAAAAGGTAAACTCACCTGAGGTCCCTTCCATGGGGTCATGGTCTTGGATACTGGCTTGGGAGGGTTGGGAGGGTACTTCAGTCAGGCTGAGAAAAAGATCCTGGCTGATGGGGAGAACAGAGTGCTGGGTGCTCTCTGCAAGCTCCTCCTCCTCCTCCTCCTCCCCATCCGCAGAATCCTCAGGTGTAGCTGATGAGACTATCCCCGACCCGGAATCCACAGTCACAGGTGGGGTAGTGGTGGCGGCCCCCCTAAAATTGCATGCAGCTCGGCGTAGAAGTGGCATGTCCGCAGCTCTGACCCGGAGCGACCGTTTGCCTCCTTTGTTTTTTGATAGGCTTGTCTGAGCTCCTTGACTTTCACGCAGCACTGATCTGAGTCCCTATTGTGGCCTCTCTCCATCATGCCCTTGGAGATTTTTTCAAAAGTTTTGGCATTTCGTCTTTTAGAACGAAGTTCTGCTAGCACTGAATCCTCTCCCCATATAGCGATCAGATCCAGTACCTCCCGTACGGTCCATGCTGGTGCTCTTTTTCGATTATCGGCCTGCATGGTTACCTGTGCTGATGAGCTGAGCTATCTGTGGTCACCTGTGCTCTCCACGCTGGACAAACAGGAAATGAAATTCAAATTTTCCTGGGGCTTTTCCTGTCTACCTGGCCAGTGCATGTGAGTTCAGATTGCTGTCCAGAGCGGTCACAATGGTGCACTCTGGGACAGCTCCCGGAGGCCAATACCATCGAATTGCGGCCACACTAACCCTAATTCGAATTGACAAACTCGATTTTGGCGCTACTCCGCTCATCAGGGTGGAGTACAGAAATCGATTTTAAGAGCCCTTTATTTCGAAATAAATGGCTCTGTTGTGCGGACGGGTGCAGGGTTAATTCGAATTAACGCTGCTAAATCCGAATTAAAGTCGTAGTGTAGACCAGGCCTTAGTCTACCTGCCTTAAGCACCCAGAGTTAGTGCTAACCTGCAAAATACCCCAGTAAACACACCCTCTCCCAGAATCCCAGTGAAGGTGTGAGACTTTTGGGTTATAGTTTAACTCTCTCAGGAGGCAACTGATAGTTGTGAAGTATGTAACACACATGGACGTTTTGTACAGGACTCTAATACCATTGCTCTTTTACTTAATGGACAAAGCACAGAAGAGTAAAGATAATTTAAAAAATAACAGTAGCTCTCCCTTTCTTCGGGGGGTTTATCAATGCACAAGAAGGCAGGTTTCTCCCTGCCTCATCAGGCTCCTACATGCAGCTCCTCTCTGCTTGATTTGGTGAAAAATGGCTGAGAAGTCCCCCAGTAGAGCAGCTATTGTGTTTTTATACCTTCTGTGAAGTGGAGACCGCTATTCATGCTCCTTTGATGCCACCATCAGGTCTGGTTCATTTTTTATTGTTTGGTGCTGAGGAAAGAGAGAGCTGTAAGAGGAAATAAAAAGGGAATAGATAAGAGGAAACTGTATTGTGACTGAACTGTTCCTACATTTCTTTCTTCACAAACATTGCATTAAATTGTAATAAACAATACATTAACAAATATAACGAACATGAGATATAAAAGTCTTTATATGTAGTTACCTGGACACACAAAATGCTTGGAGTGAAATCCTGGCTCAATTGAAGTCAATGGCAAAATTGCCATTGACTTCAGTCAGGTCAGGATTTCACCTTTGGCCTCTAGGGCCCTACTCCTGTGAACACATACGCACATGACTAGTTTCACTGAATTTAGTAGGACTACTTGTGTACATAAAGATACTTACATATATAAATGTTAACATGATCAGAGCCTAAAGGTGGTATCATGTAGATCATATATAAACATGAAGCATGTTTTTTTTCCCTGTTTTAGACATTAGAGAATGTGGACCGCTATTTCTCTATCTCTGAACATTTGAATTGCTTTTTGTGGTATGTGTTGAAAAGTTCTTCAGAGCAGAGGTAGGTGATTTCATATGAGATCTTTTCTCCATGTGTATATATTTGGAGATGTATGATTTAATTGTATTTGGCTATTGTTTGTGATTTATCTAGTGATTTGACACAAAAATGATCAATAAATCATTTGTTATGTTGCTCAGTTACGTTAAAAAGTATGGGCCAGATATAAGGGTTTTCTATAAAAGAAAAAAGTGGCAGTTAATTCAGGCTTGCAGCTGCTTTGCTTTACTTGAGTAGTGCAAGCAAGCTGGAGTGTTCCAGTGAATCTGGTCCAAAGTGTGTGCAAGCAGTATGTCAGGTAATGTTTTTGTAGCTTCTCAGATTTCAGGACAGTGCAAGACAACAGTGAATGAGAGTAATTGTATATCATTTGCAAAAAAGTATCTTTTTTTAAAACATCCATTACTTAAAAAATGGTTTGACTAACTGCCCTGAAACTTTAAAAGAATATCTATTTTAGTTTAAAAAAAATATTTTTTCCCATGCAAAGTTATAAGGGAAGTGAATGTAGCCGTTCACTAAAATTCTAATTACAACTTAAACCATGGCCTGGTCTACACGAGGAAATTAGGTCAGAATAGCTGTGTCACTCAGGGGTGTGAAAAATCCACAGCTCAGAGTGAACCAGTTAAACCAACCCCTAACTCCCAGTGTAGACAGCAACAGTAGAATTCTCCTGTTGGTCTGAACAGTTAGCCCACATTTGAGGACTTGCCAGGTTGTTTCCGTACTTCTTCTTATATGGCATCTCTGTTACTAGATGTTTGCAACCATGTTAGCCCATTCTGTATGGTCCTCTGCTAATCACTTTGTGGATGAATAGTCCTTTTAATCCACCCAGAATACATCGTCCATCCTAGCTCTTTTTTCTGTCTTGCATTCTTCTACCATCAACTTTCCCTTCCAGGGCCTGAAAACATGCATCATCTATTGAACCTCTTAAATGTGTCCTGCAAATCAAATCTTTTTTCATAAAATTTCCAACTAATGTTTGCTGAGTTGTTTTTGATAGGTGGATACATTGATGATGATACTAGCTGTATATTTATTTGATGCAGTCCTGTTTATTTACAAAGAATGTACACAAAGTCCTGTTTCCTTCAACATAGTAGAAACAAACAACAGCAGGCAGTTTCCTGGCTCACATTTTCCAAGCTTGTCTTTCTTGTAAGTAATGTACTTCAAGGAACTCTCTCTCTCTCTGCTCCCTATCAGGGCCATGCTCAAACTGCTTGTCTGGCTTTCTGCCTCTCACACACCCAAACAAACATAGCTGCAACTAATCAATCCCCTAACTCTTGCAGTCAGTCCCAGGGAAACCCGTCAGCCTACATGTTGTCTGAACTTCTGATAGACCTGGCCATACAACCTTGGGTGATGTCTTCCTATTGTTTCCAGTTGTCAGTACATAAAGGTTGTTTGAAATGTTGTAGCCGTGTTGGTCCCAGGATATTAGAGAGACAAGATAGTTGAGTTAATATCTTTTATGGGTTAACTGCTTATCCTAGAAAAAAGCAACAGAGGGTCCTGTGGCACCTTTGAGACTAACAGACCCCTCTGATGCTTATCCTAGACAGTTTGTTTCACCTTGTGTTTAGCTGTGACGCTCTGGGTATGTCTACACTGTGATAAAAGGGCTCAGGCTCGTGGTTCTCGGGCTACAGGGCTATAAAATTGCAGTACAGATGTTTGGGCTCGGACTGGAGCCTGGACTATAAAACCCCACGAGGGGGGAGAGTCAGAACCCAGTCTCCAACCTGAGCCCGAACGTCTACACTGCAATTTGTAGTCAAGCTCTGTGAGCCCTTGTCAGCTGACTCGAGCTCTGAGACTCGGGTGCCCTGGGTTTTTGATCACAGTGTAGATGTACCCTTTGAGTACCTTTCTCAGACCTGAAGAAGAGCTCTTTGTACATGGGCAGCACATGAACTGCTGGCTGGGGTAGGCTAGCCCTGCCTCTTCAGCCCGAAGCCCTGCCCCTTCCGCCTCCCCCAGCCTCAGAGTGACCCCCCCAGCCCTGGAGCGGGCAGCGTACCCCCCCTCCCAGCCCCAGAGTGATGGGAGGTGGGTAGCGTGGCCCGAGCTGAGGCCACCCCACAGGGAGCCTGGAACAGCCACACAGAGTGGAAGCAGGAGAGGAGACTGGGGGCAGAGTGTGGGCAGCTAGATTCCCTCTGCCCCAGCCCTGAGTCCCCTCCCACGCTCCAAACCCCGCAGCCCACACCCACCACACATCACTTCCATGTTGGTGCACATAACAAAATTCATTCTGAGTAGCAGCCGTGTTAGTTAAGGTAAGGACTGGGAATGGCTGAGCCATTACAAACATTGAAAAAATTCATTCTGCACACGGATGTAAAAAATTAGAGGGAACATTGGTGGGTGGGGCCATGCCTGACTGTCTGGGGAGGCAAAGCCTATGGTACCCACCTCCACAAGGGGAGTAGCTACCAGCGCTGGGAGCACAGCTACTATCTACACTGCCACTTTACAGCGCTGAAACTTGCAGCGCTCAGGGAGATTTTTTTTCACACCTCTGAGTGAGAAAGTTTCAGCGCTGTAAAATGTCAGTGTAGACCATGCCTAAGTTGATCTAACTTATGTCGGCATATAGCTGCCAAAGTAATTACATCACTTGCGTGTGTCTACACTTTGCTCCTTGTGTGCATCCTCACCAGGAGTGTTTGTATCAATTGTACTGTCAATGAGGGGCATTGTGGGATGGCTTTTGAGAGCCAGTAACAATGGTGGTAAGCAACACAGTGTCTACACTGACACTGCATTGACCTAACTACATTACCGTTGACCTATGCCTCTTGTGAAGGTGGAGTTATTAAGTCAGTGTAGCGAGGCAGTTACGTCGGCGGGAGCAAAATTTTAGTATAAATACTTATATAGTTAGGTCAATGTAAGGCAGCTTAGGTCAACCTAACTCTGTAGAGTAGACCAGGCCTGAGTTACCCTAACTAGTTGGTCTAGGGCATGTTGTGATGGGGCGCACTTGCCCCACGTTCGTATGAAGAGGGTTAACTCAACTCTCTGGGCCGAGGAGACCATACCCTCACAGCCCTGCAGGGCATGCTCCAGCTGCGGACTAGGTATAAAAAGAATCAGCTCAGCTCATTCAGGGCTAGCCGCCAAAGAAAGGATGGATGCTGTGAGCTCCAGCCCAGGAACCGCAGAAGCCCCAGGGATGCTGAGACTCCGGAGAATGCCCAAGGCGAGGTGCAGCTGTTGCCAGCCACCCTGACCGAGGAGCCCAGAGCCCACGGAGACGCTGGGACCCTGGCATCAGGAACCGGGTAGAAAGTAGCTCAGGGAGACTAGCTGTGGTGCCGAGTGGGGTCAGCGTGTTTCGGGCGGATTCCCCACCGACTCAGTGGCAGGCATACTTGCCGCTAGGCCACACAGCCCCATGGAAGGGGCAGTGATACTGACTCTGGCTACTAGGCCACGCAGCCCTGAGAGAGGGAGCAGCCCGACTGACTCTTGCTACTAGGCCACACAGCCTTACTGAGCCAGGTGATCACCTCGACTCTGACTACTAGGCCACACGGCCCCAAGAAAGGGTGACTCTATCAACCCTGTCTATTGGGCCGCACAGCTCTGAGAGCAGCCCTGAGAGAGGGCGGCCCTACTGACTCTTGCTGCTAGGCCCTACTGCCTTGCTGAGCCAGGCAGCCACACGGATTCTGAACACTTGGCGATACACCCCGACCGAACCGGAAAGCCATTTTGATTCGGGCCATTGGGCCCCATGGCTGTGTGGGAAGGGGCCGTCACCCTGACTCTGGCCATTGGGCCATACAACCTTGAGAGAGAGAGTGGCCATATTGACTTTTACCATTAGTCCTCACCACCCCAAGACAAAGGGTGGTCGTAAGCAGACCACTGCAGCGAAGTAATTACTCCACCCAACCCAAGAGGGGATGGGGTGCACTTGCCCCACAACACATGTCTACACTACAAAATTATGTTGACCTATGTTACGTCAGCATACAGCTGCCGCAATAATTAAATTGCTTTTGTGCGTTCACACTATGCTCCTTGTGTCAGTGGTGCACGTCCTCACTAGCAGCGCTTGCATTGATGTAGAGAGCAGTGCACCATGGGTAGCTATCCCTCTGTGTAACTCACCACAATCTAGCGCAGGGTGTTTTGGGAAGATTTTACCATGCCGCATGGGGCCGAAACAAGTCATGCAGGAGTGACTGGGAGCATATTTTCAACATCCCATAATACATTTTTCTCTATCCCATAATTTCATCTGCATCCCATAATATTTCGCAATTCTTTTCAAAATCCCTGCAAACGCACACATCCTTCCTTGCTGTCTACTATCTGTGTCAGAAGCATGAATCCTGCACAGTTGTGTTGAGTGTTGCGAGCATGGGACACCTGATCCTGCAGTAACTGCAGAGTAACTGCCAGAGGAGCTGTGGGGAATGTGACGATTCCTTTGAGGCTAGATTGCTGTGTGATATAGAAAGAAACAATTCAAGATTGTTGGTGGCTGTAGCGGGCGGCCTGGCTTCCAGGCGCCCCAGGAAGCGATGAGCCAGAAAAGCCGCCAGAGTGGGCGAAGCCACCGGAAGTCAAGGGGCGGGACAGGAAGTATAAAGGCCAGGCCCCAGCGCTCAGTAGCTGGCCGGCAGCGGGAGAGGACAGACGCTGGTGCCCGAGCTCCCGCGGACCTGAGCCTGCCGAGAGCCCGGTATCCCGAGGAGGACTGGCCGAGCCTGCCAAGAGCCCGGTATCCTGAGAAGGACTGGCCGAGCCTGCCGAGAGCCCGGTACCCTGAGGAGAACTGGCCGAGCCTGCCGAGAGCCCGGTATCCTGAGGAGGACTGGCCGAGCCTGCTGAGAGCCTGGTCCCCCGAGGAGCGGCCTGAGCTTCCCCCCGCCGAGGGCCCAGAGGGAGCGACAGACCTACCTGGTGCTCGGGGCCCGGAGGAGCCCATGATCTGTGACGCAGCAGACGGAACTCAGGAGGAGCAGGTACCCATGGAGGAGGAGATGGGAAGTGGCCCGGGGATAGCAGACCCCGAACCCATGTCAGTGTATTGCGGTCAGGATCCCCACTGACTGCGCGGCAGACGGACTGCTGCGGATAGGGCCCCGGGCTGGAACACAGTGGAGTGGGTGGGCCTCTGTTCCCCCGTGCCACCCCGCGCCGGGTGGCAGTCTCTCCTCCTCCTTGTCCAAGGGGCCTGGGCCCCTGACAGACTATCTGTTGGCTGCCCCGCCCTGACCTAGGGCCTGGGCTAACCCAAACTGACCCAGCCCCTGCTACAAGGCCTGGGCCACTGACTGACTATTGGTGTGCTGCCCCGCCCTGACCCAGGGCCGGAGCTGTTAATTGTGCGCTCAGCCCCTGCATAAGGGCCTGAGCTCTAAACTGTTCATTGTGTGCTCAGTCCCTGCATAGGGGCCTGAGCCCTGAACTGTCAATTGTGTGCTCAGTCCCTGCATAGGGGCCTGAGCCCTGAACTGTCAATTGTGTGCTTAGCCCCTACCCAAAGGTCGGGGCCCTAACTGTTATTCGCTTTGTAGCGGGGCGGCCTGGCTTCCAGGTGCCCCAGGAAGGGACGAGCCCCACCCCGGAACTACTACAGTGGCATTCACAGGGCAGCGGCAGACAGTGGAGTGCTGGTTCTGAGCCTGAGAAACAAGCACCGACTGGTGGGGTCGCATTGTCATGCAGGGTTGGGATGACAAGTAGTGGCTGCAGAACTTTCAGATGCGCAAAGCTACATTCCTGGATCCATGTGCAGAGCTCGCCCCAGCCCTCCAGTGCAGTGACACTCAAATGAGATCTGCACTGACAGTGGAAAAGCAAGTGACTATTGCTCTGGGGAAACATGCAATGCCCAACTGTTACCAATCACTCGGTGTCACGGAGTATTGGGGAACTCAGGGCCCTGCACCCCCGGCTTCCTGCGATTCACCATGACTCTCAGCCAGCCAGTAAAGCAGAAGGTTTATTTGGATGACAGGAATACAGTCCAAGACAGGTCTTGCAGGCACAGACAACAGGGCCCCCCTCAGTTAGGTCCAGCTTGGGGTCCCAGGGCATCCCAGCCCCCCCCCTTTGGGGGGGGTCAGAGCCATCTCTGCCTCCCAGCCATCTCTCCAGCCCGCTTCCAACACTCAGCCTTCAGCGACCCCTCCCACACCCTTTGTTCAGTTTCCCGGGCCAAGGTGTCACCTGGCCTCCAACCCCTTCCTGGGTTCTCATGTTACACGCTCAGGTATTCGCCTTCGGGCAGACTCCCATCCCCTGATGCAGACTATCCTAGCCACACTCCCGTGTCAGCATTCACACACCCCAATAAGAACAGTCCCAGTTCGTCACACTCGGTAATCAACTTGGACCCTCTACTACGCAGCAGCCAAGGTCCGTTCCCTGCACCTTGCTGCCTTTCCCTGAGCTGCTTCCATAATTCCTGATCCTCCCCATTCCTCTGCATTTGCCAGTCTCTTTACTTGCTCCTCCTAGGGAGTAACTTTAGGCAACTCATCTCTGCAGTCCCCAAACACACCTCCCTTCTCCCAGGGAGTGACTGCAGACGCCTTCCCTACAGCCCCTTCTGCTTCCAGTTTCCTGATTTTTGCAGAAGCCCCACCTATCCCTCACAGATGAGTTTCTCCATAATTAGCTGCTTCTGGCCTACAGCTCCCCATTTGCAACCTAATTAACTGATTGAGCCCATCTGGCCCAATTCAGCTCTTGCAGGGCCATTATGAGGAGCACACTGCATCACAGGACTGCAGAAGGAGGCAAGCATGGGACTGTTGAACCCGAAGGTCAACAAGAGTCAGCAGCATGGCTGTTTGCTGCTTGAGAAGTGCTAGAAACTCCTGCTGCACATCCCTCTCCTTTTCCTATGCCTTTCTCCTCTCCGCTCTATCCCTGGCCACGCTGTCTCCAAGCTTTCTGTTCGGTGTCTGAAGAAGCAGAGGTTTGCAGGATCTCTTGGAACATGTCATCCTGTGTCCTCTTCCTTCTCCTTCTTATCTGGCTGAGCCATTATGCTTGTGTGGATAGAGGGACCCCATCCTGAAAGAAATTTTTCCTGAATCCCGTCTTCTTGCCTTCAGACAACCACCTAACCTCTCCAAGCTCATCATCAGAAGCAAGCTCCTCACAGACCAGGGCACACCAACTCAAAGTGGCACCAGACTCTGCCAGAACAACAGATGCAAAACCTGCAGACATATCTCCACTGCTACAATGCTCAGCACCCCACACAATCTCCCTTTCAAGATTCCTTGAAAGGTCCCTTGAAATATGTGTTAACTACTTATGCTAAACAATCTGTTTCATCTTGTATTGAGCTCTGACGCTCTGAGTATGTTTCCCAGACCTGAAGAAGAGCTCCGTGTAAGCTCAAAGACTTGTCTCTGTTACCAACAGAAGTTTGTCCAGTAAAAAATATTACACCTTGTCTCTCCAATATGTGGAATGACAACATAATGCAATTGTTCTGCTCCCAGCATAGCTGTGGGCCCCCTGGCCTTTGGCAGTTTAGTGGTCAGGGACTCCTCACTACCTAAGGACATCCATTGGGCCTCCCACCTGCTCGCAGTCCTCCACTGCACCGTCTGCAGTCTGGACTGTAATTACAGGAGGGTGTTCTCCCAGCAGTCTCCTAGTTCCAGTTGCCCTAAGGGAGCTAGGACTCTCATCTATATTGCCTAGCTGGTAATCATCAGACCCAATCACCTGACACTGCCCAGCTGGGTCTGATGATTCCCAGCACCTGCTTTGGGCTCCACCCTGGACCAGGGCTGGCTGTTCCTTGACCCCCTTTACTGTTAAAGGTGCAGATTTCCCTTACAGAACCAATGCACACCAACCAAAATCGGCAACCTCTAGGGTCATTCTAGTACCAATGGCTATGGTACCATCCTTAATATCTACTATAGTACTGACTAGGGAGAGATCTATGATGGCACTGACCATTGCACTGGTACCGATTTATGATCCCAGTACTGTCAACTTCTACAGCATTCACTAATTTGTCAGAACTTAGAATCACCTCGGAACCAGAGTCACCCTTGAATGCATCTGCCTTCTCAGATATTTCAAGATCTTCCCTGATACTGGAGCCTATGGCATTGGTTATGAAAATTTCCCTCCATCTATCTTCATCTCAGGGGAAACCTGTCAGCCCTCCTCAGATTCCAGTGATTCTGAGGGGAATTGCACCTCCGGTTGAACAAGTCTGCTCTTCATCTGTTGCCTCTAGCAAGAGTACTTTTCTAAGGTTACTGCCATACTCTTCTAACTATTCAAGAGTTCGAGATCACCACAAGAGAAGTTCTTAATCTGACCAATATACAGGACATGCTACAGATGCTTCTCATGTGCCGTGGATGCCACTTCCTTGACATTAAATGCCATACCTTTGTGATTTCCAGTTGTAGTTGTTCTGGCCTTCCTGGACCCCACAATTTCAGTATCCACCCCCTTTGGAAGTTCCTCATGCAAGATCAAGGGACAAGTCACCATCTCTACAGACTCACAGAGCTCCACACTTGCCTTGCAAGTAAGACATTTTAACAGAGGAAGAGGAGCACCAAACCAGACGAGGGGACCAGATAACAGAGGATGACTTTAGAGTATTCTGAGACCTTTTGAAGAGGATGACAGAGATGCTTGAGATTCCTCTTGAGGTGATTGAGGGAAATCTTATACTTTTTTTTTTTTTATATTCTTCAGCCAGTACCTCAGGGTTGTGTTGCAATGTCAATAAATGAAGGTATTTTGGACTGGACCAAAAATCTGTGGGCTATACCTGTGTCACTCTCTGCAATATTTAAGAGAGAGGACCACAGATATCAAGTCCCATCCAAAAGGTATTAGTATTTTTATACTCCTCCTACCCCAGGTACTTTGGTTATGACTGCCACAAGTTGGATTGATTTAAATCAAAGTGACTTAAATCACCTATTTTAATAATATTTAAATCAGCAAGCAGGAAACTTTGATTTAAATAATCAATTTTAATATTTTTTTGCATTTGTACTTTTTAGTTATTTTCCTAAAGAAAGGTTGATTCTCATTGGCTAAAAGTTGATTTGCAACTAAATATAACTTAATCTCCACTAGAATTAGAAAGGAGTGTTGGACATATTTGGGACATGTACTCTGGATGCCAACACACAGACTCCCACATGAAGCTGTCAAGTAGAAACCAACTGGTGTGAGGAAACATGGGCCCCCAAGAGAAACTTTAAGAAGAACCCTTAGCAGGGAGGGCAGAACAGTCATTCTCAACAACATTGAACAGATGGAGGCAGCAGTACATGAGAGAAGGATGGAAGAGACTAGTTTCAGCCCTGTGCACCAGTACTGGCGTGAGAAGAATGTAATAACTAATAATAATAAATAAAAACTTTTACACTAAATTTGGTACTTCTATTTTCTAACCAGGAGGTGTGACCCTAACAGCCCCTAAATGCCGACTAGCAAAGGGTTCACTGTCATGTAACAGCAGTTCCTCTCAAGGCTGACAAATTTACTATGCTTAACATATTGCTGTCATTATATTTACGTATAAAAAAATGTGGTGTGAGATATCAAATGAAAGCGGGTCACAAACTGGTCATTAATGGCATTGTGAAATGTATGTATTAACAGAGGAATTATGGATACTTACAGATAGTATGCTTTAACGTCTGTACCCAAACAAAGGGGGGAACAGGTTTTCTTCCAGATGGAGGGAAGATAATTATCTCCCTCTCTGTAATGTAAATTGAGCATGATGATGCCAGAGACAATTGACAGTTTATTTGCATCACAGGTAAGGAGGAAGAACAAATTAACATGTGGATGTGAAATGAGCATGGGAAGTCACTGGATTCTGAACCCCAGGGCTTCATCCTGACTCTGGTGACAAAAATGATAAATTTCAGGATGTAAAAGAAGAAGCAAAAAGACATTTTAGTTATCCGTCACTGAGGGAACAAAGTGCATAAACGGTGAATCCCCAGTCACGTGAGTTAGTGACACTGAGAAGTGGCTATGGGTGAGCAAAAGTGCTTTAGACAAAGACTGGAGTCTGATAAGGTCATATGTAGTCTCTTATAAGTGTATTATACTTTTGTTTTATTTGTAACCATTTCTGTTTCTATTATTTTTGCTTAGTAATCTTTGTTATTTATTAATAAAACTTATCCTTGGTTTTGCTATAAATTCATCTCAGTGCTGTAATACTAAAATAAAGTGTTTGTCCTCAGCTGAGCTAACAGGATGGTGTGCATACTGTCTCTTTGGAGACAGCGGACTTGGTAATTTCTGTGGTATCCAGTGACAGGCAGGATACAGGAGAGGAATGCTTTTCAAGGAGGCCAAAAAAATTGAGGTCCACCTAATGTTAACCTGCAAGGCAAGGATTGAACTGGCAGAGTCCTGAGGAGAGTGCTTGTGTGGTTGAAAGGTTGATGTTGTACTGGAGCTGACACCAGCTACCACAAGATAGACTCTCCTGCTGGAGCTAGGGGGTAACAAAATCACCCACAGTCCTGCACATATTGAGAAAGTGTCACAGGAAGATACTGTATTTGTACACATTTATTTAAGCAATTGTGTATCTTAACTTACATTTATTCAGATTCTTAACTTTTAGTTTTTATTATGTTAGAAAATGGTGAACTATGCTTTTCTTATTTACTAGATGATGATTTATTTCTACGGGAATGGTGTATTCAGTATCAAGTCAGCCTTTATGTATTCCAGGGGATAACAACTATTTGGCAGATCATCTGACCAAAAGAGTGATGCTAACGTCTGAGTGGTCCCTAAAAGACTTCATTTGGCATCAGTTCTTTCAAAAATGAGTTGTCTTATGGGTAGATCTGTTTGTGACCAGGGAAAACAGGAAGTCTCGCAGCTTTTGCTCTCAAGGGGCAATGAGTCTGAGGTCTAGATCCAACACTTTTCCATGAGTGTATGCCTTCTCACTACTTCCGTTTAGTCCAAGGATCCTTTGAAAAGTGAGGCAAGACAAGACATGTCTGTTTTGAATAGCTCCAACATAGCCACACCAATTTTGTTATTCAGCACTTCTACCTCTCCTGAACTAACCGTGGATAACATTTCTATCTCTGCCAGATATAGTCTCACAAAATCATGGTCTAGTCCTTCATGCAGACCTGTTGCCTCTACATCTGACAGCATGGCTGTTGCATGGCTAACATCAGTAGACAGAAGTTGCTCTGCACAGGTCTGAGATTTGCTTTTACAAAGCAGAAAGCCCTCCACTTGGCACAAATATGGTGCAGAATGGAAACATTTTTTCTCTTGGGCAGCTCAGTGACAGCTTAGCCCATTAGGATCTTCAATTCCTGATATATTGGATTATATCTTTAAAGCATTCAGGATAATCGGGTAGCTCGATTTAAGTGCATTTAACAGCAATATCTGCTTATCACCAACCCATCCAAAATTACTGTGTCTTTTCACACACTGTTGCTCACAGGTTCCTGGAGGGGTTATTACACATTTTCACACCTGATACGGAAAGTTTTCATACTTGGGATCTGAGTTTAGTACTTACCTAGTTGATTGGTTGGCTGTTTGAACCCATGCCATCATGTTCACTTAATCACCTGACCATCACTGTGGTGTTCCCAATGACAATCACTTATGCATGGAAATTGTATGAAATTCAGGCTCTGATTGCTGGTCCTCTATAGACAGTCTTCCATACAGACAGAGTAATTATGAGTATGACTAAACTGCAAAAAAAAAAAAAAAAAACCCGTGTCAGCATGCCTCAGAGCCTGAACCAACTGACTTGGGCTCACACAATGGGGCTAAAAATAGCAGTGTAGATGTTCCTATTCTGGCTGAAGCTTGGGCTCTGAGATCCTTAGCCCCATAGTGCTTCCAGGGCTCTTTATATTCTCTCTCTTCTGGGCGGAAACCCCTTTGTTCTTCTGTGCAAAGTCACAGCAACAAGATGGAGTTTGTAACCATCTGGGCAAGTCACATGTCCATGAATGATTCAGCTTTTTGCAGGCCAACGCCATTGTTTACATGTTAGTTTGAACATTCCCAGGAAAGCTCAGATGTGGATTGGCATCTCCCAAAGTCCATTGTCAGTTAAATGTTTCTTGATTGGGCACTTACTGAGAATAGTCCTTTCTCAAGAACCTGACCAAATGCTTCACTGAGGCTACTTAGAATCAAACACATTGGGATACAAGTACATAGCCAATATTCATAACTTCAAATACAAAAATGATACACACATACAGACAGCATAATCATAACCAGCAAACTACAACTTTTCCATAGACACCCCACTTGACCTCCTCTGTACAAGACCTGGTGAACCATAGGACCCTGGTTGCAACAAAGATCTATACAGTCACAGTTCTTGTCAATAACGTCACACCATGATCCACCCTTCATCTCTGTAGCTCTGAGTTTTTAACTGGGATTCTGTGCAGTGAAGGAACTGAGGGGTGGTTGGGAATGCTCTGCCCTTTATGTGCTTGGGGAGGGGAGTGCACAAGGGCATCCAGGGCACGTGTGCAGTGCCAAATGGACACTGCTGATTAGAACATTCTGAACTCCAGCATATGGGGTGCATGTATGCTAAGAGTTGAGTCATAATGTACAAAACATCTCAAAGAACTACAGTTACTGTAAGGTAAGTAACCTTTCTTTTCTTTTACAAAGCAGTGGTTGTTACTTATACTTAAAAGTAACTATTTTATTTTATTTTATTTTATTTTATAGCTCCGTTCCATCCTCAAAAAATGATAGCCAGGTAAATTTAACTTTTAAATGCTATCTTTTGCCTAATGTTTTAACTAACTTTAACTCAGAAGTTATTTCTCACTTCTCCAAAATAGTGATTTGATACAAATTTAGTCCAGTCAGAAGGAAAGGTCAGTGGACTTTAGCCAACCCTTTCTTTATTCTTCTATATATTTGTGTTTTCTGGAGCTTTGTGAAATGCATGTTTCATGCCCAAGCTAGAGTTTTTTTTAGTGAGTTTGGATAAAAATTTCAATATACCATAAAATGTTATGGCCTATCATTCAGTCTGTAAAATGCGTTGTTATTTCACAAAATTTGCCAAAGCTAGTATAAACAAATTACATATTTAATCATTTCTCATGCCCTCCCTCTTTCTTTTTTTCTGTGAGAGGGATTGTGTTTGGCTGGGAAAATATGGAAACGAAAAGAACATTCACCTTTATTGATTATGGACCAAATTCCGGACACTGTTCCATCTGTATGTGGAGCCTGCCAAACAGGCACAGCCTGGTTGGACTCCACAGCAGTGGAAGCCTATTTATGTCCTTGGAATGAGGGGTATTGTGCTCAGCCGCCTCTGAAAGAGCAGCTACACAGTTACCCAAACCTGCCCCCCTACTCAGGAGCAGATTCCAAGATCCTAAGGGTACTTCACTGCAATTATACACACTCAGCTGGCCCATGTCAGCTGGCTCAGGCTCGTGGGACTCAGGCTCACGGGCTGTTTAACCGTGGTGTAGATGTTCAGGCTCGGGCTGGAGTCCGGACTCTGGGACCCCACGAGGGGTTGAGTTCCTCCGTGGCTGACTGATATGAATCACATAGTTGATCAGAAATGGTTGTGTCTTTGAGGAGCAAAATCCAAGGACAGTCAGGCTGAAGACCCGTAGCAATCATGGAGGCACGAGAAAAAGATACATATTAATATCTCCCTGCTAAGAGACTAATTTGTTGTTTCTTTTTAGAGTTAAGTACCTATTTCTGATCCCTCTTTTGCCATAGTACAGCAGGATTGTAAAGTAGCATGGGCCGGGTAGAATAAGAGAGACTATGGTATGTGAAGTACTGCTGTGGAACGAATAGAAGAACTGAAAGGAAATAATTCCCTTTCTATGAGGAGTGGATCTGGATCCCCTCAGTCGCCATTGCCCACTTAAGTCAATGGGGGTTTTGCTTTTGTCTGAGTAAGATCAGGCTCAAGACTTAATTTTGACATTGTCCAAATTAATGCCTCTTTATATGGTATTGTTACTACATTCTAGTATACATCTAGTCACCAAAAGAAATCGGACCACAGTGACAGTATATAAACGTGTTTATTAACAAAATATTATCATTTGCCTTTTTTATTTGCTAGGAGTTAATCTTATGGATATACGATCCAGAAAATGCAGAACCCTCTGAACTGAATCACAGTGCAACATCTCCACCACCGGTATGTTAAAATAGCTCTATATTTTCTTTTAAAAACATTGTATTGAAAGTGCAGGTCTACTCTGAGAAGTTACTAATTAAAAATGGCACTGTCTTATTCATTAGATATGCTGCCTATGTGCATCCATAATCATTTCAACTTAAGGGAGTGACAAAAATAAGTTTTTGGTGCTTTTTGTTCCAGTTAATACTGCAGAGGTGACACAACTATGGGGGAGTGAGGTGGTTTTGTTTCCATCTCAGCATTAAAAACAGAATTGTTAGCTAAATTCCAGTGGCAGAGCTAAATTCTACCATCAGAACACTTCTGTTAGGGTCAGAATTTAGCCCACAGCTGTTTTGCTGCTGGTGGTGGTAGGTGAGAAGGAAAGATCCAAACTTGACTTTCTCATTCTAGAGTGAATTTGCATGGCTGACACTCAGAAAAAAACTCTTTTTACTTTTTGTCTAAATAATTATGATACGGCAGTAACAAGACATAATAAACAGTGAACCCATTATGTCATTTTTATAGAACTGAATTTAACAGTAGAACTAGACTTTACCATTTAAGGAAGTGCATTTTGGCCCTGATCCCACAAGCTGATACGTGCAGATGGATTCTTGCACCCAGTAGGAATCCATGTGAGCACAAGGTTCTTCCCACATGGATCAGCCTGCAGGATTGGTATATGCAGTAAACATTGTCAGAGTATGCACTCCTGATGCCTTTGTGGGGTGATTGATGATATTTAGCCTTTGGCATCATACCTAACGTGAGGTGTGCATCCATGACCAAGGGATGCCCTTTAGGAGTTATTACTTTATTATAAATTGCCATGCTGAATTGCTTCTCTTTGGCATCTTTTAATATTCATTTCATAAATGTGTTGATTTGCCTCAGAGTTACTAGAATTAAAATTATATTATTAATTCAAGTACTGGAATTTGGAGAAGAACATAAAATTTTCATTATTTTCGATAAACTTTTATTATTAGATTTCTGTGTGTTATTTTTTTTAATTTCCTGCTATATATACTTTAGGATATATTGCGAAGAAAGTTAATTTTGGTTCCAAATATACTATATTCTAATGTGGATAAAATGTGTAAATGTGTTTAATAATGCATCCTTATTTGGAAGTGTACTTTAGAATGTTATTTAAAGAGTATTTTAACCCTGAGATTTTTCATATACAACCTTAAACTATATTGACATAAAAATGTATGATAACTAACAGCCTTTATTTTACTTAAACAGTATTCTAAGACACTTAGCAAGCAGTTTTGGAATTTGGGACAGGAACCTGTTGTTCAGACCTATTTTAGAAATACCGAATACTTTGCTACTGCATTTCCAGAGTTGGGGTACTGTATTTCATTTAATTTTTTCTGAACAGAATTCCATTTAAAATGATTTTTCACACACCCATCTGATTGCACATTTATAGCTATGTAGATATATTATAATGTAAGCATCTTACAAAACACTCAGTTTAGTTGGTAATGTATACTGTAGGAAAAGATACTGAAAGTTTATCATAATGACACCAACTAGTACAGAAATAATTAGTGGCCATATTGTAGACGCTGGCAGAAAAACCTATGGGGAAAATAACAGAACTTTCAGGGAACCTAATGGAGTGTCCTTCTAGTACTCTTGTCAGTATGGAAGGGGTTGGGAATTTGCAAAGAGGGCAGTAGCCGCCAAGCCTCTTTGGATTCTGGGAATCTGTTGGGAATTCTCCTTTCAATTTCAGACTCTGGGGGGAGAGCTTACCCCTCTGCAATGAATTATATATAGGCCCTCCTGACCTCTTTCCTAGGTGCAAAGTACTTTGGTGGCTTGGTGCCAAAGAACTCAACTGGAAAAAGCCTTTCAAATTCCTTTGATCCAAATGTATAGTAATCACTGATGTACCTTGCCTGGGGAAGGAAGCCCACAGATGCCTACACAATATGGCACATCTTTCAGTGGCTTTCATTGTGAGATCACAGTGCCCCAGCTCCCCAAAATATGAAAGCTCACTTAATGCTATTGTGGCCTCTGAACCTCATTTTCTAGTTTTAGATAGCTTTTGTGTGTGAGTCTGTATACCCTTTCTTCCTTGAGGGACGAGCCTGTCATCTCCCAGCATGGTTAGTCAGCCCATGCTCCCCCACCAATTTAGCAGTTAAATCTAAATTATAATTTCATTTAAATAAGAAACTGTTCATTATTTTAGAAAGAGAGAAGAAACATTAAAAACAAAACATATGTTTGTTCTCATGTAAACCATGGCCTCGATCCTGTACCTCACTACACAAATGCGCCACTGAACATGCATGAACACCATTGGGCAGTGTATTGCAGGACTGGGGCCTAAGATTGCACAAAACATCATTATAATGGGCTGAGAAGCTTACTTATCAAGCTTATGGGTAGTTAGCATTTCAAAGGTCAATTTTCCTTCCCCCAACTCATGTCAGTTCCCTGGAGCTCACAGTCTGTTTGTGGTACTCTGCTGAATGCAGCACCTTCTTAAAAAATAAGTATCTCAGTCAGATACTCCTTCCTTTTCTCTTTCCTCCAAGTTATGTTTCTTTTCTTATTGGCTAGTTTTCAAGCCCTGTTTGAAAATAGCACTTTGGATCATTCCCTCTCACCAGGGCAAACCTGTGTGGTGAGTAGGTCATCATCTTCTCTCATCCCTCCATATAGAATTGTTAGCTCAATACACACTCTACAGAGCATGTCTTGGCTGTTTCTTCTTTCCAGCAATCCACTGAGTCTCCCTGTGAAAGTAATATAAAGTTTCTCCCAAAGACGAATCTGACATTATAGAAAATTTCTAGTGGATGAGAACATCCAGATAATGGTAATTCATATGTCCAGGCATAGCTGACTGTTAAGAATACTTTAGGGACACTGCTTGGTTATCGCATACCTCTTTCTATTCCCCTCAGTGTAGTGGCAGTGTGCTGAACCGACAATGAAGCCCTTCTGCAGTATTTCTTTTGGTATTTAATTTTTTGTCAGTAGGAATATTAATCTTAACCCTAGGACTCTCCAACTGTCGATTTCTCTACTTTCTTCACTGTTTGCTCCATCTTCTGGCACATATTAATTTTAATTTCTAATGCTATAATATTTACAAAACTATGTAATATATAACAGAAACACTAAGGGCCAAATTCAACAGGGATGTAAATGATATTATAATGTATACGTTGGTGTGAGCTGATCAGAAAATAGATATGTGGTGAAGGAGAATAACTTGCACTGATTTTTTTATTCAGTGGATGTGCAAAGCAAGTGTGTTTTCCATCAATGTGGTACTCTGCGGTAACAACATTCTGCCCTGCACAAATGCTCATTGAAGTTAGTGGGAATTACACAGGCTTACCACAGGGCTAGATTTGGCCCCAGGAGTATTGACGATGATTCTGTCTTAAAGTGTAGCGGGCTCTTTTGTTAGCTGCATTCCTGAAACATGCGCCCCATCTGTCCCTTTGACTTTTAATTTGCAGTTGTTTTTACACACTCTGAATACCATATTAAAACAAATTGCACTAATTTTCATCTTACTGCCTTTTTCTAACCAGTTTACACTCAACAAGTAACTTACACCACTGTTTACATCCCTGTTACATTTGGGTTAGAAACTGAATTTGGCCTACTGTCATCTCTGTGAAACATCTTTTTCAATTGGATCTCATCCATTTCATCACTAGGTGGCAATATAGCAACACATCATTATATCAAAGAAATTTATCGTCAGATAAAGGCTTTCTCTAATATTTGCACTTACTTAACCAAAGGAATAGAAGCATTTTTGGCAAATTGGGTAAAATCCTTTTATAAATGATGGCAGTTTTAGTAAATTGCTGTTATGGTGAAATGAGTTGTAATATCTATTTTCTGTCTTATTTTTAACCTCTTCTTTCTCTATATGGTAGTAGTATGAAGAACCAAATAAAAGAGAGTGGAAAAACAAGATCGCTCGTCATATAGAGTAATAGGGTTTGTTTCTCCAGTAATGCTGATGCATGCTCACATAGAAAGTTTTATTACTTCATTCTTCTTCTGTATGGACCAAATTTGGCCTTTGAATACATGCATCCAATTTGCATTGAAATCAATAGCAGTTGCATGTGTATATCTAAAGACAAAATGTGGCTGTTTTTTCTCATATTCAACTATCTCACCTCCGTTATTAAAACAGCCCTATTTTTATAGAATTCTGGAAGTTTGGATACCTCTACCACTAGCTAAACATTGAACCAAGTGAATTTGTGACCAAATAATTCATATCCTGATTATTAACATGTTATTAACATACATTTTTCATCCACTAGTGTCATCAGTGTCACCTAAAGTTAGGAAACTCATTTTGTAAAGTAATGCAGTTTTTATTGTCATGGCAAAAGTGACTGTAATAATGGCTCTATCTGCTGTTGCCACAATAATCCATGATGTCATAACCAGTCCTCGTGCTCCCAGCTCCACAGAATATACATTTCTTGCCTGTTTATGTGAGACCATTCAGAGATGTGTGATTCCCAGCATTTACTGAAGCACTGAACATTAGAGGCCTGGCTGCCATTGCAGGTTAAAGTCCCACTGAAGGCAGATTTTGGTCTCTCTCCCTCCCCCCACCCCCAATTTTATTTTAATTTTATATTTTACATTTGGTAAGAATGGGGGAATAGCAGGAAACAATTTGGAAAAGTGGTATGTCCCTACAAATAGAAATGGTTGTGATCAGGAATGCACAGCTTGTGTATAGCAACAACAGTACCACTACTCTAATAGCTGCTGGCATATGTGCTGAACACTGTGACTGTAGGGTGTGCCTGAGAATATTGTGACTTGAAAAATGTTAAAGGTTTAGAGAAATTGTTAAAAAGAAATGGGAAATAAATTGTTTTGGAGTTGCTACAAACTCTGAAATTTGTCAGGAATTATTTTTCTTAATGAATCTGATATAAAGTTTAATTCTTGCCAGTTTATCTGTCATTTCTTCCATTTTCAGATTCTGGAAAATTAATGTACCTGCAATGTTAGATGACATCATAACTAATATCCATGGAAGGGCAATAGCTTTTCAGGATTGTTTTGTTCTAGATAGTCCCTTTATCATTTCCAGGCCTGAAGAGCCATTTCCTAACAATGTAAGTGACAATTCCCTCTGTTCCCCAGCTGGTAGTGAGCCCTACATTGAGTGGTCTGCATGTTTTCCAACAACTGCACTTTTGTTGTCAGAATTTGGAACTTTCCATACAAATGATGGATTTATAACTTATAAAGAAATCAAAGCTCCATCACACATTTTGGACTTTGACTTAAGTCACAACGTAACTGATATTGTTTTAACTGATGATGGAATCTTATTTTTAATAATGGGGACAGTTTACAAAAGAGAGTCCAATCGGTTTTTTAAACTTGGACCTGAATACAATCTACCAGAAACGGGAATAACTGGAATACAGTCAAGACTTTGGTGTTCATCTGAATATCCAGTACAGGTAAGTCACACACAATTCTTGTTTTACATTTTGAAATATGAAAGTGCTTCACTAGGCCTGGGGATTAACCCACTGGTCCCCTGATATAATAATAGGTTTGGAATTAGAAGTGCACTGAGTGCAACAAATTAATTTTCAGGTCATTTAAAAATAAGTACCTGATGCTACAGTTGGCTCTACATGGGTCCAGAGGAGTACCCACATGGAGCTAGTTCCAGGATGAGGACTTAAGTTTGTGAATATGATGTCCCAGGTCTATGAACCCAGGCCTAGGAGTCCCCAGACAGCAGCTGCCTGCTGGTCTCCACCTAATGTCTTCTGAAATCTGATGGCCCAAGAAGCTAGTAGGACTATAGCCTCACCCAAGACACTAATATTGGGGGATCACCCAGCTCCACCAATTGGTCCAACCATGCTATTTAAGCCAGAAGGAGGCACAGGAAGTTTGTCTGAGCAACAAAGTGATTCCCTGTTGTGGCTGCTTTGGACCTTGCTTGTGCCTGCCTCTGGCACCCATCCCTTTTCCTGCTCTACTGGCTACTACCTGACCCCTGCTTTTGCTCCTGTTTACACCATGCTCCTGCACTGTGCTTGATCCTTGCCTCTCCTCTAGTTCCTGCCCTTATGTCTTACCTCCAATCGTCAGTTACCACTTTTGGCTCTGACCCCAGCCTCTAACCAGGGCTGGCTCCAGGCACCAGCTGAGCAAGCTGGTGCTTGGGGCAGCAGATTGTTGGAGGCGGCGTTCTGCCCAATCCTAGGGCGGCACGGCCACTTTTTTTTTTGTTTTGTTCTTATTCCGCTCCGGCTGCCCTGTAGGGGGCGGCGGCGCGGAGAACCAGAGCACTCTGCAGGGCAGTCCTCTTCCTTCCCTCCCCGCCGACCAGAGTGGAGCCCTCGCGGCAGGTGACTGGAGGCGGTGCAGCGGGAGGGGCCGTATGGCAGCTCCCCTGCTGTAGCCCTGGCTGCCCCCTTCTCTCTCTCTCTCCCGCCCGCTCCCTCCCTCTCTCTACTAGGCCAGACCACCTACTTCCCAATCCATAACAGCAACTTGACTCTAGTGTAGCTAGGCTAATTACATCAGCTGAAAATCTTTTTTACTTTTTAATGGAGATACTGGTATCATTTATGCAAAGTTTGAGAGGGAATAGTTTGTACAGTGTCTTAAATGTACTATTTATCTAATAGCTTTGTTCAATTTTTATTTTTTTTACAGAGTGGAAGAAAATTAAGTACAGTAGCAATATGGACACCAAGTGAACAATATCTAGGATATGATGGCAATGTGTTTATTAAAATAACAGATACAACGAAGCTAAAGAGGGTCCTAGATTTGCCAATGGCCGCTTCTTTATCTATAGGCACTGTTTGCTATGACTCACGCCCATCTGAAGTTTCGTTGCTGATGGCCTGCATTGGGTGCAGCTCCTCCAGGGTGTTTTATCTGTCAGCTTATAACGAAGACCGAGATTTGTGGGTCCTGAGAGACTTTTCCTTAAATGCTCCTCCCCAGGGTTTTATGCAAATGGCATTTGTATATTCAGCATCACCATCTATGCTGATGTGGAACAAGGAAAAGATCTATTATAGCTATAAAAACAACACAGTTAATGGATTTGTTATAGTATCTGGGTTAAATCAGACACTATCGGAAGTATCTCGAGGGAGCACTATTCACCAACTGGTTATTGGTTAAGTATATTACATTTGAATACATAATAATTTGGGTATAAGACAGCAACTTCAGAAATAAGGGGATCCCTGAAGATATCTCTTTTCTTGATGATTATAGCAATTATGTATTTGATTAGATTAATTGGTTCAGAAGGACTGAAATCTACCATTTTTAGATGAATAGGCATATTTAAATTATAGTTAACAAAATTTTGCCCTTCAAGTATTGCCACATGGATCCCCATTCTTGAGAGTTGCATGCCACAAGTAGGGAAGCTTGAAATCTTCTAGCCAACAGTATCTATTGGGGCAATACATGCATCTTCCTCAAGACCAGGAGAATATAAAGGACTGCAACCACCCCTCAGTTCCTTCTGATTCCCTACAAACAATCCTTCTGATTCCCTACAGGACTTAACAGTATCTTGTACACATTTTTCCATCATTTTCCCACCTTATTAGTATTTTTAGTATTAGTAAAAACAAAAACCTTTTATGTGCCATTGTGGGCATCATTGGGCATTCCCCCCCCCCCCAAACACACATTCACTCTCTGCCATGGTAGTTTTATTTTGGTCCAGCCCCACTAAACAGTTTCTTCTGACGGTACAGTTGATTCTGTAGATTCTATTGTCTTAGCCACCACCAAGAAGATTGGCCGTATGCCTAATGTGTTATGCAATTTCATAATGTCAGACATTGATGTTCATGTCTGATGGCTGAAATGCCTTAGTGTGAGGCACAATATAGGCAGAAGCTTCATGTCTTTTTCAATACCATTCCCCAAAGGTCTAGAGATGGGAGTGCTGCCTTAAATTCTTACTGTTGAAGGATTTAAGGCCAACTTGAGTAAGTGTGGTGCTGAGTGTCTGACTGCATTCACATTGAAAGGCACCTTAACATCATAGCTATATTTGCCTTAAGTAAGCACCCATGCTTTGTAAAATTGGTGTAGAGAAATCCCTTGACTATTTCTATCAAAACCAGATTATAAAAAGTTGGAGCTAAGGTTTTCTCTGCATTGAGCTCTACTAAGAAGGCCCAGAGGTTGAACAGAATGACTTTCTGGTGCCTAGACTTTGTCTTTTGAACAGTGGGAGAGAGAAAAAGTACAGGAGTTATGACTCTGACTTGACCTTCACTAGTCTCACTTGGCATTGGGGAAGGTGAGGAAGCAGAGTGCCAAAGCTGGCTGTGTATTCAGTAGTTCCTAAATGTGGAAGGAAACTGGTGTGGGTGATGTCCCAACTTTGTGCCCTTTGGTGCTGAGATCTGTGTATTCAAGCCCTTACACTTCTTGTGCTGTGCAGGAATCTGTGATATTCAGTGCCAAGGAGGCTCATTGCATCTTATCTCCATTTGCCATTGCAGTGAGCCTTCCATGTCAAGACATTTACTGGAGTAAGTTAGGCGTCAACATTTTTCTTGTTGCACAATCCCCTATGGCACATGAGCTCTGAAATAAGGTCCCTTGGTGGCCCTAGACTGTTCAACTTTCACGGGCTCTGGATCTGTTCATCCTTTTTTTCCTGGACCTGTGCTTATTCCTTTGATGACTCTTTTCTGGGTTCTGTTTGGCTCTTGAAACATAGAATATCAGGGTTGGAAGGGACCTCAGGAGGTCATCTAGTCCAATCCCCTACTCAAAGCAGGACTAATCCCCAATTTTTGCCCCAGATCCCTAAATGGCCCACTCAAGGATTGAACTCACAACCCTGGGTTTAGCAGGCCAATGCTCAAACCACTGAGCTATCCCTCCTCCCCCATCTCATAGCTTACGGTTCTCTGGAACATCTCTGCATTAGTGGAAACTGATCTTCTGGCCTTGTTCATCTGAATGGCCAGTTTAGCCTTATGGCAAAAGATTGATCTCCCATGAAATTCCAGAAGGGGCCTGTGACAGGTTTGAGCACTGAAACCCTCTTGGACCTGTCATCTGATGCATTGAGACTACCTCTGAACCCATTTTCTCTGCCAGTTTGGGCCTCCAGAACCCTGCCTTGTTGAGCCAGATACACCAGTCTGCTCCAGCACAGACCCAGGGTCTGAACCACGTGCTCCAAAACTGCAGACTTAACTGAAAACAGCTTAAGAAGTGCTCCTGTCTCCAGTACCCAGACATCCAACTGCCAATGGGATCCAAACCCCATATAAATCCGTTTTACTCGGTATAAAGATTATACAGGGTAAACTCATAAATTGTCCACCCTCTATAACACTGATAGAGAGCTATGCACAGCTGTTTGCTCCCCCAGGTATTAATTACTTACTCTGGGTTAATTCATAAGCAAAAGTGATTTTATTAAATATAAAAAGTAGAATTTAAGTGGTTCCAAGTAATAACAGGCAGAACAAAGTAAGTTACAAAAGTAAGTAAAATAAAACAAAACGCGCAAGTCTAAGCCTAATACATTAAGAAATACATTAAGAAACTGATTACAGATGAAATCTCACCCCCACAGATGTTCCAATAAGCTTCTTTTGCAGACAGGACTCCTTCCTAGTCTGGGTCCAGCAATCACTCACACCCCCGTAGTTACTGTCCTTTGTTCCAGTTTTTTTCAAGCATCTCTTTGGGGTGGAGAGGCCATCTCTTCAGCCAGCTGAAGACAAAATGGAGGGGCTTCCAGGGCCCTTTATATTCTCTCTCTTGTGGGCGGAAACCCCTTTGTTCTTCTGTGCAAAGTCACAGCAACAAGATGGAGTTTGTAACCACCTGGGCAAGTCACGTGTCCATGAATGATTCAGCTTTTTGCAGGCCGACACCATTGTTTACATGTTAGTTTGAATGTTCCCAGGAAAGCTCAGATGTGGATTGGGGTTTCCCAGAGTTCATTGTCAGTTAAGTGTTTCTTGATTGGGCACTTACTGAGAATAGTCCTTTCTCAAGAAGCCGACCAAATGCTTCACTGAGGCTACTTGGAATCAAACACATTGAGATACAAGTACATAGCCAATATTCATAACTTCAAATACAAAAATGATACACACATACAGACAGTATAATCATAACCAGCAAACTACAACTTTTCCATAGACACGCCCTCTGTACAAGACCTGGTGAACCATAGGACCCTGGTTGCAACAATGATCTATATGGTCACAGTTCATGTCAGTAACATCACAGGGCCTTCTCAGAGAGATCCATTCTACCTGGCTGAAAAGACTATCCAAAAGCATTACATTATTCATGCATGTTTGATACCTGACAGAGGTTACAGTAACTGACAACCTCTTGATATTCTACTAGGTCCGAAGTAGCTTCAGCTGTATGTCTCTGTAATATTTCCATAACTGACATAAATAGCGCTGCTTTTAGGAGTCCAACACATACCTTTAACCTGTAGATTTGCTGCGTATTTTGGGAGAGCAGTCATGGAAGTATTAATTGAATAATTGTGGAATGTGAGTTTACTGCTTGCTCATCTCCCAGGAGTGTTGATCTGTATAGGCTGCACTTGAAAGAGAAACAAATGCATTAGCTGTAGTTCTTTGAGATAATTGACTCTATGGATCTATACCCCTTGCTCTCCTTCTGCACTTCTTCTCACTTCTACAGTCTCTTCTTTGGATTCCTGGGGTGGTGATTGGGACCAGGTACTGGGCGAGACACCATAGTTAAGGCTGTGTTAAGTTTTTCACTTAAAGTAGAGATTCAACCTCTTTGTTTTGTATGATGAATACAGTGTATGTTCCCCTAGTTGACAGCACATAATCTGTGACAAAAGACTAAGTTTTCTGAGAATTTTAAAATAAATCTGTCCATTAGTTTGAGTTAAACTAATTAAAAATGGGCCCATTAAGAAATTTGTCCTGGTCTCATCTCTTTCTATTCTTCTAGGTAAAAATAATAATTGCAGTCGAAAAAGCACCGTTTTTCTCTCTCACAGGCTGAGAATCTCTTCAGCTGGGTCTATATTAGAAACTTTTGCCAGTATGATAACATGTTATGGGTGTGATATTGATTATATTATTTTACAACATTCCTATACTGGCAAAAATCCTAGTATAGGTGCAGTTATACCAGCATAAAAATGCTTTTATTTGTATAGCTTATTTTTCTCAAGGAACCAGGATAAGCTATACTGACAAAAGTACTTTTTTGCCAATATAAACTGCATCTATCATAGGAATGTTTGCTGGCATAGCTTTCTAGTGTAGACCTTAATTTAAACACAAGTCACTAATCTGATCTTTAAAACAAACATAAAAAAGTATTTCTCCTCATTCATCATAACTATTTGTTCTTCTTCAAGTGATTGTCCTCATGGAGTCGTCTCTTGGGGTGCATGTGCGCAGTGCTTGCAGCATTGGATTATTTTTGGCCAACAGCATCCATTGGGGCCACACCTGCATGCCAGATCCCTCATGCCCCCCTCACACCACAGCCTGAGTGCATAAAGGGCAGAGTGGGCCCAGCCATCCTCAGTTCCTTCTTACCAACTGTGGCAGCAATTTGGAACTCTTTGCAGTGTCTGCCTGCTTCTCTATAACTCTATTGCAGTTAGTGTTCATGATTAGTTAGTAGAGTTGCAGGTAGGTAGTTAATTTTTAGTTTGCTTCTTGGCTTTAAAAAGGAAAATATTCATTTTTAATAGATAATTAGTAGATTTGGAGCTCTGCCCCTCCGCTCCTGCTACTGGGACTTGAATGGAAGCTAAATCTCTGGGATATAAGACATTCCCCTCGTGTGATGCTTCTATGCCACTCAATGATAGGTATTCTTAAGTGCCTTTTTGTTGTTGTTTAGGCAGGGGGTGTATCCCTGACCATTGCTCCATCTGCTGTTTTTTTTCCAGGTCAACTCAGAAAGCTAGAGACTTTTGCCTAAATTTATCAAATCTTCTGCTTGAAGGGGACCCTGCTCCCAGGATCCTCTTCAGCCAGGTTTAAGTCACGTCAAGTTATGCTCACACCATTCATTCAGTATGGCCACACCGATTTGGCAGCATCCCAACAGTACCCAGCACCTTGGTAGACAACACATTGATGCCTACAGTAGTCGGCACCCATCTATGGTGTATTCAGCACCAAGTGACCTGTCCATGGGTCCTGTAGTGAAGTCCTTGCTGGCTCGTACAATGTCAGCAGTGCTAACTAGGCTTTCAGTCTTCAAAATCATGATATATAGAGCAGTTGAGACATCAGTACCATTTACTTCACCTGTTCAGCCACACTGGGAATCAGGGAGGGAGTCCAGAGACTGCTCTTTGAGCGGGAGAAAGCATGGGTCTTTCAGGGAGCAGCCATCCTGGTATCCTTTTCTGTGTCCACCAGTCCAGTATCCATATACTTATCAGTCATAGCCCTACTGGGTGCCTTGGGGTAGGCAGCCATGTGTCTGCAAGCCAACATTCTCTACCCTCTTTCTAGGATTATTTCCTTTCCCCTGAAGAGTTAGAACAATCAATTGGCAGATGTGGAGGAACAATTGTTCCCAGCTGCAATTTTGTCATCCTTCCCTGATGAGGCAGCCAATCCCTCAACATCCTCTACTGCAGACAACTTAAGGTCTTCCAAGACCTGATGATGAAACATATGACGGAAACCTTTGACATCCTACTGGAAGTAGTGCAAGAGAAGTCACCCAAACTACTAGACATTCTGCTCCTTTCCATGTCTGGTAGACTTGCCATGTCTATTCATGAGGGATTGTTACGATCTGCAAAGGACTTATGGCAGAGTCCAACATCAATAACTGCCACTTCCAAGAGGGTGGATAGATAGTACCAAGTTCCTCCTAAGGACTCAATGTACTTTATTTACAACAAGTACCTGGCTCACTCGTAGTGGCTGTTCACGAAAGATCCAAGCAGACATCAGTGAAAAAGAGACTGGGTGTGCACAGCAAAAAACCCGATTCTTCTGCCATTCTCCAGATGCACATTATTGACCAGGTACTTCAGTCTATATTGGAAGAAATTTTCTCAGTTTTATGGAAAGGCTCTGACAGAAGCACACAGAAGAATTAAAATCAATCATGTTCAGGGGGCAACTGATGTCTAGAACATCCCTATAGACTATTTTGGATGCATCTGAAACAGTGTCATGGCTAAATCTGTACCATAGCCAGATAGGTAGCAATATGATGATCCTCCTGGCGCCAGTCAGCAGGAATATACAAGGAGAGCCAAACCATAGCAAAACATCTTCCATTCGAGGGCTGCACCCTCTTCAATTCAAAGAGCTAGGAAGCCCTCAGGGAACTCACTAAGGGACTTTAGAGCCACTTTGCATTCTCTAGACTTGCACATTCCAACCCCAAGGAGGAAGCAAGTTGGACCTCAAACCTCCTTCAGACAGCATCCCTCTAATCCTTACTATTATAAACCTGTAACTGAATGGTCTTCCCCTTTAAGAGACAAGGGGTCTGGGGCCAGCCAGCCCTTTTCAATTATCAGATACAGTTGGGAAGGGGTCAAGTGTTCTCTATAAAGGGCTGAGAAGACTCAGCTGAGAGGGAGTGGGGTCTACAAGAGCAAGGTTGTCTCCTGTGACTAGCCTTGGAACAGAGAGAGGGAAGCAGAATGAAAGGCTTTTAAGTCCCAGCATCCAGCTTTGATGTGAGTTTTGTGTTACTTTGCAAGTTTTGTTATATCAATAAAGCAGTGCTCTGGAAGAAGGGCCTGAAAGACTCTGGGCATAGAAGTGAGTCCTTCGTGGGCTACAGAGACTGCCCAGCAACTCTCAAACCCACAGGGGGCATTGGAGCTACCAAGGGATAAGCAAATGTTTCAACACAGATGACCCATCATCTCTTTCTCAGCTATGGTGTACCTGATGTCTTCCTCTCAACAGCAATTTTCACACCCCAGTCTAGAGCCTAGTAGAACTTTTGGAGGATCTCTACCCCTTTTCCCCCATTTTGGCAACTGCTATTATTTTTTCAGGAAGCCTGGAGTAGGTTCACTATAGCACAGTGGTCCAAGAGATGTCAGCAATGTCTATTGCATACAATTTCAGTCCCGTCCTATCTACCACCCATCATCCCTGTCCTTCAACAGTCCCTGTCACAAAATACTGTTGAAACAAGAGGTGCAGTCTCTTACTTCATGCATGTCAGAGCAATGGAAGAGAGGCCCTTAGCGTTCAGGGGCAGGGAGTTTTATTCCCTTTATTTTCTAAAGGAGAAAAGGGGCTGGTGGCCTATTTTGGACCTTTGACATCTCAACAACATACATCTGCTCACAAGAAATATCTTCTGATTGCTACCAGGAACATCTCACTATCTATACAGGGTCCTGCCCTTTGATATTTCAGTAGCACCAAGGTTATTCACCAAGTATTTGGCAGTCATAACAGTTCACTTAAGAAGATAAGGAATCCAGGTCTGTCCAAATCCTATTGATAGTTGATCCAAGGAGTCACCATATGAGGTAATCAACTCGGAGCAAGTAACCTTCAAGCTCTTTGCCATACTAGGCCTCAAAGCCAAAGAAAAATCCACACATCTGATACAAAGCGTAAAGTTCATAGGAGCCGTGTGAGATTCCAGGTAAGTAAGAGCTTATCTTCCACAAGAAAGATTCCAAACTATATTGGACCTCTTCAGCCAACTTCAGGCTTACCGAAAGACATCTGTAAGAGCATGCCAAAGGCACATTGGACATATGGCCTCATGCATCTATGTGACACAGTTTTCCAGACTTCATCTATGCTTCATGTAAAGGTGGTTGGAATCAGTTTATCTTCCCAGCAGGCACTACATGGACATGATGGTCACAGTCCCACAAGGAATCCTCTCCTTTTTAAACTTGTGGGAAAAGGCTACTTCAGGTGTTAAAGGAAATACCCTTCTTTGCATGTCTGCCTGCCAAGATTCTGATAAATGCCTCCAAGGATGAAGAGCTGTGTGATGGGTTCAGTCACAGAAACTGCATTTGGACTGTCACCTGATGTGCTGGAATTACCTCTGAGCCCGTTTTCCCTGCCAGCTTGGGACTTCCAGAACCCTGCCTTGTGAGCCAGACACGCTAACCTGCTGCAACACAGACCCAGGTCTGGTCCACGCCCCAAAAGCTGCAGACTTCAATCGAAAATTGCTCAGCAGGTCATCTATCTCCAACACTCAGACACCCAGTTCCCAATGGGATCCAAACCCCAAATAAATCTGTTTTACTCTTTATAAAGCTTATACAGGGTAAACTCATAAATTGTCCGCCCTGTATAACATTGATAGAGAGATATGCACAGCTGTTTGCTTCCCCAGGTATTAATCACTTACACTGGGTTAATTAATAAACAAAAGTGTTTTTATTAAATATAAAAAGTAGAATTTAAGTGGTTCCAAATAAGAACAGGCAGAACAAAGTAAGTCACCAAGCAAAATAAAGCAAAAACACGCAAGTCTAAGCCTAATGCATTAAGAAACTGATTACAGGTAAAATCTCACCCTCAGAGATATTCCAATAAACTTCTTTCACAGACTAGACTCCTTCCTAGTCTGGACCCAGTCCTTTCTCCTGGTACAGTCCTTGTTAGTTCCAGCAGACGTCTTAGGTGGAAAGCAGGGGTGTTCTCATGATTGGCAACCCCTTTGTTCTGTTCCACCCCCTTTTATAGCTTTGGTAAAAGGCAGGAATCTTTTGTCTCTCTGGGTCCCCACTCCTCCTTCTAAATGGAAAAGTATCAGATTTAAGATGGATTCCAGTATCAGGTGACACAATCACGTGTCCTGTGAGACCCCAGCCTCCATTCTTCCTGGGCTAGCTAACACGTACACAGGAAGGTTTGTAAGTAAACAGAGCCATTTACAACCAATTGTCCTGGTCAATGGGAGCCATCAAGATTCTAAATCACCATTAATGGCCCACACTTTGCATAATTACAATAGGACCTCAGAGTTATACTTCATATTTCTATCTTCAGATACTAGAATGATACATACATACAAATAGGAGGAATATATTCAGTAGGTTATGACCTTTGTTATGATACCTTACAAGAGACCTTTTTCATAAAACATATTCCAGTTACATCATATTCACACTCATAAGCCTATTTCCATAAAACATATGGAGTGCAACGTCACAAGCTCATCTATATCATCTTCAGACGCAGGTTGACTCAAGAAGTTTGTACATAAATGCCCTGGAACTCAGAGCTATCTGCCTGGTATGCAAAGCATTCCTTCCTCAACTCCAGAGAGCCACAATCCAAGTGGTGACAGATAACACCACGACTATATATATGTCAATAGACAAGGAGGAGTCAGGTTCTCTCTGCTTTGTCAGAAAGCCATTTGGCTCTGGACTTAGTATATTCGTCACCAGATCTTGTAGTTGGCTCTATATCTTCCAGGTGTGCAGAACTCACTACTAGATTACCTCAATAGACAGTTCTCAGACAACTCTGATGGTCAATCAGGGATCCAGTATTGCAAAGCTTATAGTGGGGATGCCTGTCTAAGACCTATTTGTCACAGACCAGAACAAGAAATGCCAAGCATTCCACTCCAGAAGAGGCTCCAATCCAAGGTCCCTATCAGATGCCTCTCTCATCCTCTGGACACCAAAACTGATATATGCCTTCCTACTGATCCCCAGGATTCCTGAGGAAACTGAGGCAAGATGCTGGATCAATAATCATGATGGGCCGAGCAGTTCTGGCATTTGGATCTGGTGAACCTCTTAGCACAGCCATCAATCACTTAGCTACTCTGCCCAACATAGTCTTGCAGAACAATGGTCAGATCCTGCACCCAGACCCAGCATTGTTACATCTAACAGCCTGTATCCAGGCTGGCTTACATGCACGAGAAAAGTTCAGAACATTCTACTCCAAAGGGGAAAGCCTCAACTAGAGTGACTTATAAAGCTGAGTGGAAGAGATTTTCTATGTAGGCATCTTAGCATGAGTCGTCTCCCCTGACAACACCCATTTCAGCAGTATTTTGTTATTTACTTGCCCTGAAATAATCTGGCCTGTTAGTTCCATAAGGTCCATCCAGTAGCAATATCTGCAAACCACCCTTCTATCCAGGGCCACTCTGTATTTTCTCAATCTATAGTTGGCCAGGACCTTAAGGCAATTCCTTGAGGACGTTAGTCATATTTCCGCTCCCCCCCCCCAGTTTAGGAGCCCCTCTCTCTTGGGACCTCAATGCAGTATTAACAAGGTTGATAGGTCTCCTCTTTGAGCCCTTAAATCTTGTTTCCTATACCACTTATCAATGAAGACTGCTTTTTTTAGTGGCCATTAGATCAGCTGGAAGAGTAGAGGATATTCAGACCCCCATAGTAGGTCCCCCATAAACAGTGTTTCATAAGGACAGGGTTATTCTCAGCACTCATCCCAAGTTTCTGCCCAAAACTGTTTGAGTTCTATATGAAACAGTTTATTAATCATCCAGTTTTCTTTCCCAAAACTGACTCAACCCCAGGGGAAACTTAATTTAATGTACTTGATGTAGTAAGGGTACTGTCATACTACCTGAACAAGACAAAAATCATTCAAGAATATGCCTAGACTGTTTACAGCCTTTGTTGATAGGATTACTGGTCAGGCAATAGCCTCACAGAGATTATCAAAATCGGTCTCTGTCTATATAAGTGCATGTTTCAAACTAGCCAAGTTACAGCCACCTAGCCACATTAGAGCTCATTCCACTAGCACCCAAGCAGACTCTGCTGCCTATTTGAAGAATGTCCTTATCTCTGAAATTTTGGGGGAGCTATGTGGAGCTTGGTCCACACATTCACAAGATATTGCTCTTTGGTAGAGGCTTCCAGATCAGTCCATTTTGGTAGGGCTGTCCTTTAATCATTGCTTAAGTGGAACTCCTTGTACACACCTCCAAATAAAAAGGCAACTGCTGTGAATCACCAAGAGTGGAATCCATGTGGACAAACATTCAAAAAGAAAAAATGGTTATTCATTCTACAATAACTGTGGTTCTTTAAAATGTGTCATCCACATGGATTCCACAACCTACCCTCCTCTTCTGCCAGTACAGAATCCTACTGCTCTGAGATAGTGTCTTGGCAAAGGAACAGAGATGTTTTGGTCTACTTCGCTCTCAGCATTGGGGGGCATGAGGACATCCAGAGCACAGGCATGACCTGAATACATGCAGCTGCCCAAGAGAATTCAGTCTCACACACATAGTGTGTATGCACATTGAGAGGGGTCCATGTGAAGTACATATTTCAGAGAACCACTGTTACTGTAAGGTAAGTAACCACTCTGTGATGGACAAAAATGTTCATTATCAAATATACTTGATGACGAATGGATGCACAGTATCTAATCTTTCATTAATTAAAAAAATAAAAACTTGTATCTTCATGTTTGTGAAGAAAATGTGAACCAGGGTTGCTCATTTCTGTATCGCCATGGTCACAGAAACCTGGTTGTTCACTCCTACTCTTTTTCCCACCTCCACACAGTCTCCCTCATTCCCTGCTCCCATGCAGCACTTTTCATCCTGAACGATCCTAAAGCACTTCATTATTTAGATACTTACAGCATCATCTGTGTGTTAGAGGACAGCACCCAAAAGGCACAGATCACACTGCATGACAATATAATGAGCAGGAGAAAATTTGGCTAGGAACAAATACTATGTTTGTTGAAAGTACAATAGAAATAGAAAAACAAATCTATATTTTTTTAAAGAATTCGTATTTTCATCATCGGTATGGAAATTTAAAGGACACAGGTAAAGATGACTCTTCTTTTTCCTTCCTGCAGACTATTTCGGGAACACTGTGATAAAGATGAAAAACAATATGATGATTTTTTTTAAAGTTGAAATGAAAGATGCTGTGGAGCTCCCTGAATGGCAAAAGAAAAGCAAAAACATAGTCCTTTACTTGAATCCATCTGGTAACCTATATATGCTGTTTATCAATGGTTCTAGTATACACCGTGAGGACTATCCCTTGAAAACTGAAATGTTTAGTTACTCACATGGTTTTCAAGATATTTGCCCATATGTAGTATTTAAGCACAGCATGGATTTAAATGTCTATTACCTGGACATGGGAGATGAAGTGACATTTTGGGCTCAAATAATCTATATAGAGAATCTGGGCTTATCCACAGATGTGGAAATCTACAGGCCAGAATTGCTGATGCAGACAACATATGTCGATTATGAAATAGCTCGTGGAATCTGTACTAAAAACCAGGTACGTTATATTAAAATGGTCCCTGTATACAATACAATTTGCTTTCTAACTACAATATATTTAGCATAATTTGCAGTATATATATCTTCATATAGACTTCCATTCTTTGCTTTCTTTGGGCAATAGACTGGGGGTGGGGGGTGTTCAGGGGGGGGGGTGGGGCCGCTTCCCATCCCCACAAATTCCTTCCCTGGCAGATTTGCTGCTGTTGAGGCCATGACAGCTCTTGCCAGCATAAATCCAAGATGAATCAGCCCTTAATTTTCTGCTATATTAGATATATGAAATAAAAAATAATCTTTGCAGTTTAAATATAATTATTAGCTTTCTAGTTTAGTAAGAAAAGGAGCTAGTTTTGGAATCTGAATTATGGGAGTCACCACAAGTTTTTGGAAGCCAAATATCTCGTAGCTTTGCAGAAGTATATTTACAAGATAGGGGATGGAGCTTTAAAGAAGCTTGTTCCCCAAGAGAGAAAAGGGACTGATTTAGTAAAGGGCCTTATTTGAATAAGGGCTTTTCTACACAGTGGGAAATGAACACTACCAGGTTGCAAATTCTAAAATGTACTAATGTGTTGTGCATTAATTGGTCCATGTAGACCCTGCTAGTGCGCACTAAAGGTTTCTCATGCACTTTAATGAAGTACTATGTTAAAACACTCTAGGGAACCTTTAGTGTGCACCAGCAGGGCCTACATGGACCTGTTAATGCACAACACATTAGTACACTTTAGAAATCACACCCCGTAGTACACAGACAAGCCCTAAGAGGAAATTTAAGACTGAGTTTGTTCATTTTTTTGAACATTGTAAAACAAACTGATGGTTGTTTGTTTCACAAATAACATACAATGAAAAGATTGATTTTTTTTAATATTTGTTATACATTTATTCAGTAAGAAGACAATAACTTTCATTGCATTTCATCAGATCCCCATCTGTGTAGTGTGATTGGGTGAAAAACAGGCTAGTGTTCTTTATATAATTCAGAAGAGATAAACTGATGAGCTCATAATGTTTCAGACCTTCACCAGGAACCCAAAGAGCCCACTGAAATAGTATCTTTAGTGCTAGATATTATGCCATATATACTGTTGTGACAGGTGTTTTACTAGACAGAGCCCACTGATGCTGGTCTTCATCCCTGCTTATCTTTTCTAAGGTGTGCTCTGTCTCATGAAAATGTCCGTGATCAAAGCAAAGATTTTTAAAGAATTTTTCCTAATTATCATTCCTCATCATTCTGTCTCTTTTAGACAATAAAATTTTACCATAAAATGGACTACAACCTTGAACCTAATTACACAGCAGCATTGTAAGTACTGTGTGTTTGTTAAAGATACTTAAGATGATGTAGATGGTAATTTATACATATATTGAATATCACAGTCCATTGGTTCTGATTTAGTATAAATTAAAAGTGTTTTAAATCCATAGATTTAAAGTGTTAATTGAGTTTATCTGCTTTGCTTTTGAAATGTAAAGTTGTATATTTCAATTTTATTTTAAGAAGGTGGGCCTGATTTTAATCTAATGTACACAATATAATCTCATTGATTTCAACGGAGTTGCATCTGATTTATGATACAATAATGTAACTAAGGCCCCAGTTCTAAAATCTCACCCTCTCTGATGTCTCATGAATGTCTAGCAGTTAGACTAAGATCAGCCTGGCCAAAACAGAGCTCTTAATCTTTCTCTGCAATCCCTCCCTGCTACCTATTTTCTCAGTCACCGTGGACAACATCACCATCTTCCTATCACTTAGGCGTGTATGTCTTCTTTTACTTGGCCCTCTCTCTAGATTCTCACAGGCTTGTGTAAATCTTGCTTCTTCTTCTTGCATAATATCTCTAAGATGCAACCTTCCTCTGTCCACACAGCTAAAACACTTGGCAAGGCCTTCATCATCTCAACTATTGCTACCTCCTACCCTCTATCTGTGACAAATGCAGTCTTGTCCCACTTATATTCATTCCAAACACTGCTACAAAGATCATATTCCTAGCTTTTTGCTTTTTCCATGTCACCTTCTCTTTGCATCCCCTCCAGTGGCTCCTCTTTCTCTGTCACCTCAAACATAAGCTACTTGCTTTTGCTTTCAGGGCCCTTTACTGCTTATCTGCACCCTACCTGTCATCTCTGATGTGCTCTCAAGATGTGACTTCCACCTCTCCTCTGCTAATGGTGCCAGCCTCCATTTTTCAGCTTCTTAAGTTTTCAAACAAGCACCTTTGTTAGGGTTACCATACGTCCGGATTTTCCCGGACATGTCCGGCTTTTCGGGGCTCAAATCCCCGTCCAGGGGGAAATCCCCAAAAGCCGGGCATGTCCGGGAAAATCGGGAGGTCAGCCCGGCCGGCGGGGAGCCGGGTCAGCCGGGCCGGCGGGGAGCCGGGCCGGCGGGGAGCCGGGTCAGCCGGGCCGGCGGGGACCCCGGCCGGCGGGGAGCCGGGTCAGCCGGGCCCGCGGGGACCCCGGCCGGCGGGGAGCCGGGTCAGCAGGGCCGGCTTTAGGCCGATTCAGCCGATTCGGCTGAATTGGGCCCCGCGCCAAGAGGGCCCCGCGCTAGAGCTGTTCACCCCGCCCACTTCCCCCTCCTCCCCAGCCCTGCACGCCCCGCTCCCTCCCCTGCTTCCCGCGAATCAGAGATTCGCGGGAAGTCTGAGACTAAGCAGCAGGGGCGGGCCGGCCGGCAGCA